>NW_027248279.1:125000-425000 GCF_041260155.1 Ptychodera flava | reverse complement strand
CTGTCATCGCCGTTACATGATTTCTACACATTTTACGTGTGGTTGGATACATCGCGTACAAATACCATGATAATAAACCACCTCGTTGTTGGGTAATTCCTCGTCTATCCTGAAAGATCACCCAAATCATGATAAAATGAATTGTTTGAAGAAATCTGTCGCGTGTTGAGAGAACGTCCATCGTTTTCCGTGTTCGACAAGACGAGCGACGCAAGTTTAATGCGCTATGATGCAACCGCGATCCCTCAGGACCGGTACAAGCCTTACGAGTATGGCAAGAGTGTCCGGCCTTCGCAACGCCAGACACTCTCACTGTACTCGCCAGGCTAGACCGGCACATACAAGACATGTCGATCCCCATTGTTGCAGAAAGCTTTATATCCACACAGTCCAATATATGGAGCTACGATATTTGTGCAGTAGCCCATATAAGCTTACATAGCTGTTGGTGGCAGGGCTGTGAGTTACCGGCGTTATTATACGGCCTGGCCGTATATATAACGCCGGTAACTCACAGCCCTGCAACAGTTTACAGAGAAATAGCGGCTGCTTGCTGCTTGATCAGCGTTTTCAAAGTCTGGCGCGTTCGCGTTCTACATGTACTAGTGAAAACTTGCCTCGAATCTAAACGGAGCGTTTTAGCCTGAGTATTTTTGCCTTTGCCACATTCCGTTTAGAAGCTAAATCCACGCCACGGTCCCTCCACAAGGTGACCACGCGTACGATTACTTGTGGTTCGATACATAGCGGCCGCTGCGTGGTGGTATGCAATTTTACTAAGCATACCCACACGGCGGCCGCTTTGTATCGAACCACACGTAACCGTGGGTAAGCGGCTATCCATCGTTTTGTTGGGGTAGGACTCCGTGGTTTAGGTACAGTCTGTCAGACGTCTATGGTTTGGGAGAGGCGGCCCTACGCTATACAGCCAGGGATCGGTGGTTGCCGGCGTGTATGTACTAGCGACGGGACCGCCGGCCGCTGGCTTACCGCCTCGAGTGTACGTACATTGGGGGCCGCTGGCAGCCGACGAACCACCACGAGTGTTTTGTCCCTTGTAACTGTATATAGAAAGGGGCGTCTCGTTAAATTGGACGTCCATGATATGATATTGAAGACCACATGATGAAAGTTATCGATGAAAAAACTCCAAATATATTGTCCGACACCGGAGTGTGATGATCTAAAACCCTTTGGCATTAAACTGCAACAATCATGACGTTGACAATTGTTCAATTTACATGTTGGGCTTTTTCTGCGGGGTGTCCTACTCTGTTTTTTTTCTCGAACGGGCCTCTTTTTTTCTACTGAGTTTTTTTTTTTAACCTCCTTTTGTTTTGTTTTTTTTCAAGCTGACCTCGTTTTGGTTTCTTTTCATCCTCAACGCCGGCTCGATCTCGGTCGTTCTCTTTCTATTTTTAGTCAGAGCTGATGGTTGTTCGTTTGGTTTTTTGGTAGTACTGTAAGTACTATTTGTGGTTTTATTTGTTTTTAATCACCTCAATATTTTTTGTGTGTGTGCTTGATTTTTTTTTCCTTTTTTTCCTTATAATCAGCATTCATTGCACCTTTTTATCAAATACACGTGTATGTACGTAAATAAGTATGGGAGTGTGGTATTTCCAAATTTTTGCATACAGTTTATCTTCTCATTACGGTTTAAAGAATATTTTACAATTAAGTATTACATAACATCCTGCCCTTTTTTGCAATAATACTTTTCTCGTTTATTTTCTTCCGTAATTCCATCGAATTTTTATTTCAATCGAGAAAGACGGTTCACGTCATCTTTATCTGTACAGACACATTCAAATATTTAATGACACATATTTTCAAATGAATGCTATTTTAATTTTATGAAAAGGTACATTATTAAAATGCAAGACGAACGAACTTTTTTCTCTAATATTCATACACTTTAAGACTTTATTTTGATTTGACAGTTTATTTTACTCTGTGACGATAAATATTTTTTGAAACATTTCGCGCGCCATAGTATACGTATGTAAGTAAGTAGGCAGGTAGCTATATACAGCTATATACGTGTAGCAAATGTAATTTTGAATTATGACAATTACAATTATGCTTGCTACTTATTTCATTTTTTATTGCATAATATTTAGAAAAGTTATCCAATGAAACTTTGAAATAATTTGTACATAGATTTTCTCAATTGTAATAATAATAATAATCATATAAGTACAATATTTCCATGGCGTTTTAACATTGCATTTGACGTTTGTAAGTTTGTTTACAAAAAGAACTACGTAGACTATTTTGCAAGTAAAATAGAAATGACGCCTAGTCACAGACATATTTTCTGTGTGCATTATATGGAAGGGCTCATGTTATGGTCTTTAATATGTACGAGCGTTGGTATCTGTAGTTTCGAAGCATGAAGTTTGAATAGCAAACTTTATAACATATACACTATCTCATACACTGTACATATATACTCTAATTCTTCTGGTGCAATTAATGCAATAAGTTATAGAAGACTTACATAAATAACAATTTGGATGCAATCAGTGCTAAAGAAACAATGGGAAACACTTAACCTAGTAATTAATTACTTTAAATTTTCGAACGTTTATCATATAATTTATGTGTCTTGAGTAAAAATGTTAATAAGGTTAGACAGTGAGGGAAATGCATTTTACATCGTCGATAGGCAATTGCATTAAAGTGACTTGATCTTTAAATAGAGAACATTTGCAGAGAGTTGGAAAAATCTCATTTAAAACCTTTATGTTTGTCTATATGCGTTTCTTTTGATATCCTAAAGATAGTTACATACCTTATAGGCGCTTTCAGTTTTTCTCAGTTATAGAAGTCCCGAACAATCCCAAAGAGGTATATATTATCTGAAAGGCCTGATATCGCGCCATCCGATCATGTACAGTACACAGGCGTTATTTGCATAATAGTCATGTGACAATCGTTTTGCTAAACCTTCCAAAATCGGTTTTTTTCTCCCTTAAGGGAACAAGCTGAACGATTTCAGTAGAAATTTGTGTAACCGTGCATGCTACGATTTCCCAATTTAACGACTTTAAGAAAAATAATATGCTTTATTGGGGTTTGGGATTTCTATAACTCAAAAGAAAAATTGAAATATCCATTTGTTATGTGGCTACCTTTAAGAATGACAACATTGAAGCTTGTAACCACATTTTCAAAAGGTGAAAGTGAATTGGAGGAATGTGATTTCAAATGAATCTGGAGTCCATTACATGCTATCAACATTCGTTACTTTCTAGTTTTACATCTCCAAACTTGGACATTTCTGAAGGTAAGAGAAAATTGCAAACCATTATATCCAGTCAGTCTCTTACGCTGATTCTGACAAACACTTTTTCACACTAATGAAATAACATATGTCGCATATGGCGACATATTAAAATGTGTCGCAAAATATGTAACGTAGTAATACAGCTAGCTGCCTTATGTATCGCTTAGAGAATGTATCGCATAAAGAAAAGTATCTTTGCAGGAAGGTATGTATGTATGTATGTATGTATGTATGTATGTATGTATGTATGTATGTATGTATGTATGTATGTATGTATGTATGTATGTATGTATGTATGTATGTATGTATGTATGTATGTATGTATGTATGTATGTATGTATGTATGTATGTATGTATGTATGTATGTATGTATGTATGTATGTATGTATGTATGTATGTATGTATGTATGTATGTATGTATGTATGTATGTATGTATGTATGTATGTATGTATGTATGTATGTATGTATGTATGTATGTATGTATGTATGTATGTATGTATGTATGCATGTTTGTATATGTATGTATGTTCGTACTCCACACATGCATGCATGTATGTCTTTATGTATGTGGTTGGTAGGTAGCTAGGCAGGCAGGCAGGCAGGTAGGTAGTAGTTAGGTAGGTAGTAGTAGGTAGGTGTAGGTTGTAGGTGTGACTTACCATGTTTGCTGCTTTCGTCGTTAAGACATTGGACAGCTGCAAAGATTATAAAAATAAAAAAAAGAATAAATTTTAGTAGAGTGAAATCTGCTCCTATTAGGTGCTTTACACTAAGGTCATCTTTATTTCAAAGTTTGAGCTCCTGCAATATGATCTTAACATTGGTGGAAATGTTGATACAATGTGGTATGAAGAAACGCATAAATATTATAAAATTGAATGTTTCCGTATGCGTACTATTGTATTTGATTATCTTACTGTTCTGTTAATTTTTCTGATCTGTGCCTCGCCTTTACTACCCAAATGACAGTAGGCAGCACAAGAGACAAATCATTAATCTAGGCACTGACTGCAATTAAAGTGTGAGTCCCGCCACATTTTGAGGCTTTTTCCGTTTGACTTGCGTGTATACTCTAGTTCTGGGTGTCAATGAAATTGGTATTAATAAGCAAAGATTTGCACATAAACTGAAGCTTACTTGAGCGGTTTTTAAACGGTTGTATTCAATTTTGTTATTTTGACGAAAACACGGGAAAAGTTGCAGGTTTTGACTTCAATCATGGCGACATTTTCCGGAAATTGCCGAGCTCGCCCCGTCTTGGCGTAAGTAGCTGTGACTTCACTAATAGAACATGTGATGGTGACTTCGTGCATTGACTATGGAGATAGTGATAATTTCATGAGTGAAAGCGGTGCAACTGAGGATTTCATCGTCACAGAAGATATGACAAGCTGTTCAGAATTTACAGGCTTGCAAATTTTAACAGTCGGGACCTTAACCTAAACGAGAACAAGAGCGGAACTCTTGTTGACCGTCGCGTCTGCGTTTGTGACAAGCCCACCACAGTCAAACACACCGATGCACTACCGTACACACAACCGCAAGCTACCAAAATATGAATAAAAGTCTTGAGTTGCCATCCCACCTTATTATTACTTCTCAACATAAACTGCCTCGTGCAAAATCTGTATATAAAAATTTGAATTACACCATGACGCTTGTAGATAAATGTAGTAGAGATCAAGTTGAAAATTGTCCACCGTTTTATTATAACACACATCTTTCCTGTCAACAGCTGGAAGAGCAACAGGCTGAGGGTCATGTTAGCATAAACACCAAAGTAGTGTTCTCGCCGCAAAATCTTCAGTTTTGCGTTATAAGACCTCACATGAACATTGGCACTTTTAAAAATATGTGACCGTGAAGACATGACTAGCCAAATTCTCGGGAAGAGATAAATTAAAATTGACATGATTTAAATATCGGGCACACAGGCACCACCCGAGGCCGGGCGGCTCAGCTGGCCATTTCTGTGACGGAGTGATCAGCTACGCTTCCGCGGTTTTTTTTTTCTTGAATAAGTGTCAGCGATATAAAGCACAGAGTTCATTGTTTCATGACTGCGAAATTCTCAAAGAAGCTAACAAATTTTAGGGGAGACTTAGTCGAGCAGAAGGAACAGATGACGACAACGCGACTGCTTCGTCAACAGTAAGAAATTTCTTAGCTACACGTTGTGTCACTGTTACTGGCAGCGCTGTATTAGGCTATACACAACCTATCGTTCAGTCTCACAAAGAGTCAGTCAATCACTACGTAAACTTTTTAAAAATATACAATTAGATATCTCCTAACATTACTAATTATAGAGTTACACACACATGAGATGTAGTTCTTTTATTTATATGTTTATTTACAATCACCTTCGTAAAGCAGCTGAATAGGCGTTCCGTCCTGGTGGATGTAAACACGGCCATACTTTTCCGCGGGCCCCCGCATCCCCTTGACATGTTTTGGGCAACCTGTTGCAGTCTTGCTGCTGTTCTCGCTCTTGTCCACAGTTGATGATGATACACGCGAACGCTTTCTGGTGACAAGAGTCGTACTGGTACGGCATTGCGATCACATAATCGATGTAGTAGCTCCAGGAATTAAAGTCTATCTTACCGTACATCTGGCTTCCGAACCATGTTTATTCGACGCGAAGTCACGGCACCCGAAAATGTGCACCTAAGGAAACGCTTGTCTGAATGCCTCTTTTCCGACCCTTTCTTGTAATTTTGGCAAATGCGGCTAATACGGCATCCTAAAATGCAATAAACTGGCAATGGCTGCGGTTACTTCAGCCACCAAAAGCGTAACTTCTCACCATTTTGAAGCCACAGCGGTAAGCATTCGCTATGGCCGAGGTGAACACACTCACTCGTACGTTCTATTACTTATATCATTTCCAGTGGCAATGCCCGCGAATTCCGAAACGACCCGAATGGCAGCCAATTTCAAAGTCGCACGACATATTGCATTTTTAAATATTTAACCGCGTCGTTTCCTTGGGGTGATGCATTTATTTGATAAAGTAGAAATGGCAAAATCATATAGCATGGCTCATTTTAAGCAAAATTAACTTTGAATTTATGCGGGACATACACTTTAAATAGAAGAGGGAAACTGCAAGTGACTTTTGTCATCTATAAGGCAATGGAGAAAGAGGTTGATGAAAACAATAGATGCTACTACGGAATAACAAAATCAATATCCAAAAGCCGTTATACCAATCACAGGTACTCATTCAACCACAAGAACACGCAAACTGTACTTAACTTTCAAAACACGTATGGAACCTAAAACAAGGAGAACGACCATTTACTATCAGCTGGTCTTTCGTTACAAGAGCAACTGCATACACTAACGAAACAAATTATTTCAACTTGTGCCCCTCTAAAAAAATGTGTATAATCAACACAGACAAGAACAGTCTTCTTAACAAAGGGTCAGACGTTGCCTCGAAATGTCGTCACCAAAACAAATTGTACTTAATGGTCAACACCCTCGATCCCACATAGGAAATGGAACTGCCCTTTACATACTTTTTCAATTCAATTCAATTCAATTCAATAGAACTTTATTTATCCTAAACACGGGCAATTAAAAGCATGGCTGAAATACAACATCAAAAATATATAATAAAATAATTTACAAAATGGTAGGAGACGCGGGACTATATATAAAAAAAACAAACAGTTTAGGGATCATTTAAAAGCCGCACAGCGGTTGGAATGAATGACAACTTGCGCCGTTTCACCTGCAAGCCGGGTATCTAAAACGCCGACCAGAGGGAAGTGTGTCGAACTCTGCTGATGAAATGTGATCACTAGACAAAAGAATTGAGCGGGCTTTCCTGAGTACTTGCTGATAATGAAACGTAGAAAGACTTCTCTGGGGTATACCAATTAATTTTGAGCTAAGTGAAACAATTCTATCAAGTGAAGTTTTGTTTTTAACAGACTGGTTTTAATACCGACAAATGCATGAAAATGAAATAACGCTTTCAATGTAAGATTTATAAAAAAGAGATAAAATTTGTCTATCAACCATGAATGAACGCAGTTTCCGTAAAATGTACAATCTTTGCTGCCCCTTCTTCAAGATAGCATCGGTGTTATAATCCAATTTCAATTTGTTGTCAAATATTGAACCAAGGTATGTATACTTCGAAACAATCTCGACTTCTTGATCGTGAACAATGGATGTAGGAGGTTTGCGGTTCTTGCCTCCTAAAATCAATTATCATTTCCTTAGTTTTCTTAACATTTAAGTTTAGATACGAATTATCACACCACTCAACAAACTTGCTAAGAGCGGGACCATGATGACATTCTGATCCCTGTAGAAGTGAAAGCAGAGTACTATCGTCAGCAAACTTTACAAGATGGCTACCTTCATGTGTACTTCTACAATCGTCAGTATAAAAGATGTACAACAGAGGAGACAAAACGCAACCCTTAGGATAACCTGTATTTGTTTGAATGAAACTTGACAAAAGACGATTGACAAACACCCTTTGTGATCTATTTGCAAGAAAGTCAATAATCCAAAGAACAAGTTGATTGCTAAATTCAATGTTAAGAGTTTTTCTGCAAGGATGTGGGGTTGGATTGTGTGAAGGCACTGGAGAAATCTGTGAAAAGGATTCTTGCATGAGCACCTGTTTTTTCTATGTGTTTGTACAGTGTATTGAGAATGAAAAGCTTAGCATCTTCAACACCTTTTCCCGGTCGATATGCAAATTGTAGGGGTCTAGTTTGTTTCCAACCATTGTCAGAATAACGGACCTAATTATTTTCTCAAATGTTTTCATTACCAGGGATGTAAGAGCAACAGGTCGAAAATCATTGGGTTCTTTAGGACTAGCTTTCTTTGGGACTGGTACTACTATAGAATTTTTCCATATGGCAGGAATACTAACTGTATCAAAAGAAACTCGGAAAAGGTGTTGTAAGACTACACTAAGCTGATCAGCACAGAACTTCAGTGTGCGACCGCAAATACAATCGGGACCTGGGCTTTTGTTCACATTTAATGATTTCAAAGTTTTAGCTACTTTCTCTGTCTCAATAGACATCCCTAACTCAGGAGATAATGACTGTTTTAGATTTGAGATTTGAGATGAAAAATCTTCTGTTTCAAAATGAGTGAAGAATGTGTTTAGGACCTTTGGCAGTGCCGCTGAGTCTAAGTTATTAAGTGTAACTTTTGACTCTGAAGGAGTAACCTTATTTACTGCAGCCATATGCTTGATACCTTGCCAAGTAGATCGGAAGTTACGAGAAAGAAACTTTGATTGAGTTATAATCTAACTTTGCCTGACTAATCGCTCTTTTGACTTCTTTGTTTATCAACTGCTTCTCGCCTGATGTACCCCGAAAAAGATTTTCTTCTTCTGGTTGAGAATATACTTTAATTCTTTGGTCACCCATGGCTTGTTGTTTTATGGGAAAATTTTAACATTTTAGTAGGAATAACAGAATCCGCACAAAATGAAATAAAGAAAGAAAGGACATTGGCAAGTTGATTAAAATCGATACAAGAATGATAAAACACCTCCCAGTCATTACATTCGAAACACGCCTGTAAGCTAGAAATACTGTCTACTGACCAGTTCTTCACAGTTTTTGTTACTCTACGAATCCGCTTAATGACTGGTTTATAGACAGGGGCAAGCATTACAACATTGTGATCTGAAGATCCAAGGAGGAGGCAACAATAGGGGCAAGCCCTACAACATTGTGATCTGAAGATCCAAGAGGAGGCAACGCAAAAGATTTGTATGCGTCAGGAACTGTACCATAACACCTATCAAGTATTTTATCAAAACGAGTAGGACACGAAACACATTGGTGGATATTTTTGCACTACCACAATGATTGAAGTCACCAAGTACAAACTTCGGAGCATCCGGGGCAAGTGATTCCAGTTTCTGCAAATTATTTGATATGTGTTCAACTGCTGTAGAAACATTTGCTCGTGGGTGTACGTAGAATGGTAGAACGGACGAAGAGAAATGGACAAAAGCTCAATATCAGGTGTGCACATTCCATCACGGACAGTCATGGTTTTACACCATCGCTCATTTACATAAAAAACACTCATCGCCACCATGATCTTTTCCTGTCTTCTCTTTGTCTCTATCCAAACGGATTGGTGTACCAAAACCATCAACAAATACATCTTGATCACAAACCTGTTCATCCAACCAAGTTTCTTTGAAAGCAAACAGACATGAATTGATATATTTATTCATGTAGTTTACATTAGCTTGCAGTTCATCGACCTTTGCACATAACGAACGGACGTTTGCTAGAAGTACAGTTGGTAATGGCAGTCTGGATTTTCGCTGTCTCAGTTTTTGTCTTACACCACCCTTCCTACCTCTTTTCCTTCGCCTGTTAGATCCTGCAGTAAAATTGTCGTTCTCGGCTGAGTGTATTGTTGTATGTAAAATATCAACTGGAAAGTTAGCATTCAAAACATTTGCAGACACCTGTTGGTCACGCAAGCTCAGCAAGATTTTCCGGCTGTAAACAACGGGAAATGCACCATGACCATGGCTGTTCTGTGTCTTCACTCCGCCAACATCGATGAAAGTGTACCAACAGAGCCAGGAACACCAAAAATACACAGAACGAGTTGCCGTCCATTCTCCTACCATTCATGATGACAATACGTATGAGAATTAGGGAAAAACATCACTCACAAGGACGAAAACCCAACAAAACAACGTAGAGAAAGAGCCACAGTGACGCAGCTAGTGCAGCGCCACCAATACTAACAACTTTGCCACCTATATACTACTAACATTTTGTGTACACCGGAAGCAAGAATTCCTCAGTTGTGTGATGACCGCATAGAGCATGTAAATCAGAGTCACAACTCAGGTACCTTGTCACTCAAGTCAATCCTGAAGTACAAATTGCTTTGCGGAGTGACCGCATCGATCATTTTCCAACCACCCAGTACAATCAATCAATCAATCAATCTCTCTCTCTCTCTCTCTCTCTCTCTCTCTCTCTCTCTCTCTCTCTTCTCTCTCTCTCTCTCTCTCTCTCTCTCTCTCTCTCTCTCTCTCTCTCTCTCTCTCTCTCTCTCTCTCTCTCCTGAATGAGAGTTTACGGCCAGGCCACTAGCCAAGCAGCTGCCTACCAGGATATCAAAAAGAAGCTTGTGATCTGCAAACATCGGGACCAAGCCTTCGGATTAACACTTGACCTTGAGGTCAACCGAATCTTGTTTCTAAGGGAGGCTCACCATAACCACTATGCTACCTGCAGTAAGTCCAGTCCAGTTTCGTAAGGCTTACTAGACCAAGCATACTCAGTAGTTCACTGCCGACCAGTTGAATAGCACAGTGGGCCACAGGAGCGCAACATAAAGTTGACCAGTCTAAAGTGCAATTATAGAAAAAATTAGGCAGCAACTCTGAATTGCTGAGGACCAAATCCGGATTAAGTGTTCTGTAAAGATGCTAAATCACACGTTACTCACAGACAAACCCCCTTTGGGCCAATTTTGTAAATATAATAGCACAAGCTTGTTATGCCTCGTCACCGAGTTAACTCTCAAGGATAAGATATTATCCATCCAGCGGTGGTTACTACCCTCCAGCTCACCAATGCCAGCTAGGACAGGTAACAAACACCGAATCAAAAGGAAGCCTTTGTTCATGAAGGCCGTTGGGAGGAATGTACAAGCAAATTAACTTTGTACCATATAGGTGCAAAGGATTAGATGGTGAGATGGTATCCATCCAGCAGTGGCAACCTCCCTCCAGCTCACCAAGCTAGTACAGGTAATAGACACCAACTTGAAAGGGAACTTTTGCTCTTGAAGGCCATTGGGGAGGGATACAGAAGCAGAGGAACTCTGTATCAGCGTCCCAGCCTTATGGGCCTAAGAGGACTTTTTCGCAGGTCATATTGACGGTTTTCTGCCTCAAGGCTGCAACAATGATGAGAAGACAGGTTACCTACCTCTTGAGCAAACTGATGCAAAAAACGCCTTCAGCTAAGGTCAGATTGATTCTCTCTTCGATTCCTCGATCCCGAAGTACATCTGTGCACCCTTAACTGACCTCGGCATTATGTTAAACTCTAAAGCAGGGCCACTTCAGTCGGGAACCTCATTTATAGATTCAAGAAAGGGCATCTCTGACCTCCTTGGCACATTTTGTGGTCAGGGCTGAGTGAGTGGGAAGTAAAACTGTAGATAACACGATTTGAACAAAATTGGGATACTTGGATTGGCACAATTTCTCAAGAATTTTAGAAATTTGTCTAACTTTACACCACATTTGCTTACCATCTTTAAAATTTTATTCAAAATTTACGATGCTGTTAAAATGTTATGAGTAAGAATCAGTGCATGATAGTATCTAATGGAATATTGTCCAAAACATATGAACAATATTCATATTTGAATGAAAATGTGCGAGCTTGTCTGTAGTTTCTTCATTACTGAAATACTAGTACTAATCTCAGTTTGTCACTTTGCCTCGACCAAAATGAAGTTTTTCGATTGATTTACAGTTAAGTCAGTCAGGGTCATCTAAAATGTGCCCTGACTCAATTTAGTGTTTATGAAGCCCTAAATTCACAAAAAAAGTCAGGGACATTTCAAAAGTGCCCTGACTCAAAAGTCGTCAATTAGAGAAATTTTACGCATTTTCTCTCATTTCCTAGTAATATTTACACAAAAATAAAATTTTCCATAAAAATGAATCCAATGAAAGAGGTATGCACTAATTGCTGTTTTCGTTGTTTTTTTTCGATGAGAACAATATCTAAAATTTAAAACTATTCTATCATTTTAATAAAATTTCAGCTGTAAAAATTTCGATTTCGTTACATTTTCCTTATAATTACTGTCATCCAATCTTCCAAATTTAGTTCCATTCGTGTTAGATGGTAAAAACATACATGTGGGCGTCCTTGCCAATTTCGCCCTGCGGCAGATACCGGAGGCCAGTTTTCTGGACCTTGTTCTGGTGGCGATATTTGCAGCCGAGCTTGGAAAAAGATCTGCTAGATGGCAGGCTGAAGAAGTCACTACTAGACAAAATCTCAGCAGCTTCAGCCAATTTCTCGATCGCTGTCACTGGACAAAATACTTGAAATACAACAATATATATACAAATACTGATTCTTTACACATGCCAAGTACGTTATAAAAAACTACAGTGTACACTTAGTGTGCAAAGATCTGCATTACGTATACTCAAGATCTGCATAGTGTTACAAGGGAAACGCCCTCTGTCATTTTTCTAGTGACCAGGTAACATAGTTTGAAATCCTTTTGTTTTCTTTGCTTATTTGCATGACCAGGTGTCTATGAATAATGTATTTTTGTCGTATATAAACGTGTTCATTGCCACGTCACTTTGACTTTCCGCAAGTGCTGGGATCGTCGGAAGTCCACGTCCACTGAGTTTCCGAGTTTTGAAGACCGAGGCCGACTTCACTGACTTTTCCCGCTGGTGCAAAAATTGTTACTGCAGTCTAGAAACTTGTGTGCCTGTTGACGCCTGAGGAAGTTCTGATTCAAGAGTTCCTTTGAGTACATTACAGTTATTTGGAAACATTGTAATGGTGGGAGTTTCATGCTGTGACTTTCTACGAAGATGGTTGTACTTGAGCGTCGAGCTGCTACGTGGCTGTTCTCGTTAGACTGATGCGTCCGGACGGTGTTGGCACTGTGGACCAGCGTGTTTTGTGTTCAGAGAGCTCTCGTCGTCGCGCCTGTGGACACTTTCTCTTAATTATTTAAAAGCTAAAACTAATACGTTTTGTTTCTTGGTCACGCTTAGAGTAGAGATAATTTCAACACGTTTGTTATTTGGTCACGCTTAGAGTTATGATAATTTCAATATTGTAAAGTTATTTCTTGCTGTAATTACGTGACGTTCTTCAATAAGAATAAGGAAATGTTCTCAATAACTTGCGTGTAGTTTCCTTTATTTGACCATCTTTTGTTGCGGCCAGCGGGTCCGCTTTGAATTGTACCACTTTGCTAAAGACAATTTTAGACAGCCATTTCCATTTGCCTTGCTGACTTCCCGTGGTCGTAACAATAGAAATACGCTACGCATGTCAACACATAGGAATGTTTCATATACAAAGATATACCTTGCGTATGCAAATAATATTGTGTTCCATATACGTCAATATACGTAAATATGCTAAGCACATTTCAAGCATTTTGTCTAGTGTGTAAACCCTTCCCAGTAACCTTGGATTTGTTCTATATGTTATAAATTTTGCTGTCTGCTAACTAACAGCCCGTGCGAGACTTGCAAATATTTAAGCAGGTTAACTTATTGTCAGCCCTACCGACTACCCAAAAAGAGTGACTGGAACCTGGGGCAAGGGGAAGACAACGCTGAGCAGGTTTGGCCTATTTTTCTTGTGTAATACGGGGGGTGCAATGGAGCTCTAGCTCCCTCCCTTTGGAAGGCTTATGGAAGTCAGCTATCACTCTAGGATTACAGACTTCTCTCCCGCAAATCTGTCTAGGCCATCTGGCAGACCTCAGCCAGTTTAATAAATAGGATCATCACCTGTGTGTCCAAATCTAGGGTAATGGAGGGGGATGTAGATCTCATTTGGTGTTCGGACTGAGTTTATGAAGTCTCCTCTATTGTTTGCCGCCTAATGCTGGCCGCCGTCTCATTTAACCGACTAGAGATGTTTTGGTCTTGAGAGACATAGAGACATACAACAAGTCCAGCAGCAAGTCCGCAGCAAGTGACATGAAGATAGTCTCTCCAAATACGGCAAGTCGTGGCAAATGCCTTCAAAGACAACTAGCGACACAACCAGCAAGTGACTTGCCCCGATCACAACAAGGCCGCCGACAACGCCTGTTGCAATACAGCCATAAGATGAGTTGAGTCACCCATTCCATCTCTTGTGAAAGGAGCTGCAAGTCTTTAGCAATAAAAACTCATCTTCTCTCTCTCTCTCTCTCTCTCTCTCTCTCTCTCTCTCTCTCTCTCTCTCTCTCTCTCTCTCTCTCTCTCCTCCCTCCCTCCCTCCCTCCCTCCCTCCCCGCCTCCACCTCATGGCTCTCTGTCTGTCTTTACCAGTTTTTGATTGTCTGTGTCAGGCAAGACCACCAAATTCCGTTGATCATGATGCAACAATACACCAGCATCTGCAAGTGGATTAGAGAGAAATCAGAATGCCTGTGCATTTCTGCACTCAGAGTGAGGCAGGCAATAATAGCAAAAGGTGCGAGGGAAATCATTGAAGTCGACAACATGGCCATCCTGAACTGTCATCAGTAACCTAAAACTGCTGAGGTTGATAACCCGCTTGATGGGCATTGTCAGTGCGGTTGCTGATGCTGTATATCAATTATTTCGCAGAGTTTTAGGTGCTCTTTTGAGGGATGTGACTTGCGGATGATTTTTCAACACCCCTCCAGCTAAGGGATGATGACATTATTATTTACCTGCACATAAGAATTAAAAGCGAATTCGTACTTTTCCTTCCTGCCATGCCTTTTTGACCTTATTTAATATTGCATATGCTCATAAATTATCACGACACATTGTCCTGCCCTCGATGTTCAAGCTACTCTTATGTAGGAGTTGGCCTTGTGACAAGTCTCTGAAAAAGGGGAAGGGATATTGTTGGTGACCTAACAAATTTCTAACAAGGGTCAAGGAGGTGTGAGGCCAAGGATCAAGGGTAAATGTGCTACATGATGGAATCTTTGTCTTCCTTTTTTTGGATTGCTAGGATACAAAGGAAATCACTTATCCTTCTCTGTTGCAAAAGTGTAGCTCTTGGCAATCTCAAAGTGTATCTGTGTTTCTTCGCTCTCTGGTAGCCATTAGAGGTAGTGATTTTTTCTCTGCTGGCCTTCTTGCTTAAAGTCCCTGCATGTGACCTCCAGGATCCTTGTCGCCCAGTAGCAGTGTAGGGTTGCAAAATCTAGGCTCTACATTTGGGATGGGGCTGCAACACAACCTGAACACCCATCCTTTGTGTTCCTTGGTATCACCTATAGCCGGACCTGCTTGCCGGCAATTTGTCAAATCTTTTCAATGGAGATGCACAGCGCCCCTTTTACCTTGCCCTATCAGTCTCCCATCTCCACTTAGTATCTTCCATCACAACATCTCACATATTGCAACACATTTACGAAGTATTCCCTCGTAGGGTGTATGTCTAGAAGGGGAGCCCGGGCCAGCGAGGGTGGTTGGCCTACCCTGGGCCCTTTAGCTCCCCGCCAGAAATAGTCCTTTCGACGGTATTTGAGAGGCATAAAATGTCCATCTGCCCCCTGAAAATTCGGAAACAGTGTTGGGGACCTTCCTGCATCAAATATAGGCTTCGCTTATCTTGCTCGTGCGACTGAATGAAATATCAAACATAATATGCAACACGAGCATGGAAGAAACAGCAATAATTTCATAATAAAATATGACTTGAATTGAATATGACTACTGAGGCATGGTAAGCAACTTGACCTTATCAACATATGCAGTGAAAGTACTACCAGACCAAGGCATCAGTTAGAGGAGCTATGTTTTGAGGACGGATATTTACGTGAGTTCATTCTAAAATAATATTGCCACGTCCAGGCTCAAGTCTTAAACATGCAAACGTAGAAAATGATTCTAAATCCAAAGTTTGGTGATTTTCCGAATATAAGAATAGTCCCTTATCTTACACAACCGTATTCAACTTATTTCACACATTTAACTCTAACGTATGACTGTTGGCTGTTGTGTTACATCCAAGCTGAATTTAAAATTGCCATGCCTGTTGTTTTTTTTTTCTCGCCACTTTAAATGCTCTTCCACTTCAAATATTAATTTAAATATAATCGTGATTTTAAAAAAGTTTCATCTGATTTTTTTTACCTGTCTTTTAAACTTACTTTTGCGATCTAATGAGGACGCGCGTAAGGGATGTCATTGTCAACTAACAAACTTCCAAAGATATCCTTTATCGACCTTGGGACTGACTTTTCTTAAAATCTCCGCTGCAGGTAAAAAGGTTAATTATGAATGAGCAAGCTGCTTGACCTTCGTCAGGCGCTATTATGTCAATCCGCATGAGTTCGAGGAAGTAAACGGCTTTATTCCAGCAAAAATAAAAAAAAAATAAAGTGAAATGTATCATATTTAAACATACAAGATTTATCCATTCAATAACGTAGGCCAAGGCATAGAAAAGTTATCCTGATGTGTCACCTCTCAGTTGGGTCGGACTGCTGCTTGTGCGGTTGTAGGCTGCGTCATGTTCTTCTTTGACTATTATAATGCAGCCTACAACTACACTCGCATCAGTACGGCCCAAGAAGAAGAAATATCGAGAAATAATCATATATTATCGCAGGTCAATCTCTTATTTTAACAATAGGTATACCTATGCTAGTTATTCATAATGTTTTATTGTGAATTTGGTCACTTGTTTGAGTTTTCGCTAACTATTTTAATAGTTTGCGAATTTTTGATCAAAGCTCACAATATATATTCTCAGCTTTTTGGCGGCACAGATCAATGAAGGTTAAATAACGATAGCATAGGCAAGGCCATTCTGAACATTCGAGGTGGCGCTTGTTCACGTGGAAGGTAACAAAATGGAGGTATCAGTTTTTTCCTACCCCAATGAGATAAACAGACCTGTCACAGAACTATCAATATTTGGCGCAAATCCTGGAACAGGGAAGAAAATGAACAATAAACTCGTTGCCTAATGATTTTTTTTATTTTGCCTCTTCAGACGATTCTGTACCTTTAAAGGTAAGGCTCATGTATCCTAATAAAATACATTAATATATTTAACCCCAAGACAGCTGAGAGCGACGGAATTTCTGTGTGGTATATAACTATTGATCAGAAACCGTCTAATATGTTGTAACAACAAATGTTTGTTGTGCTTAATTTCTTATATGACAATGCAATCAATTTTTTGTTTGCTGGTAGCACAATCGCTAACACAAATAACTGTGATAAGTTTGTCTTACAAACTCATTTTTTTTATTATGGAGGATGGGTTGCTTGACGCTTTAAGATATTTACTATATTATCACATTGGTTACGTGTGGATTATGTGTGTGAGTGTTACGTATGGATTATGTGTGTGAGTGCATGTGGCTCTGTTGTAATTATTGTTAATCCAAAGTAAGGGCACAAGGAACTTGGCCACATCGACTAATTTGTGAGGTTTTCTTACAGTTGCCTCAGATCACCTTCATACTACAGTAACGTATCAACACTGCACCGGAAAAAAAGCCACATCAGCTATGTACTCAATATCATAATTCCATATCCACAAGAATTACCGAATCAGATTACTATTTCTGATTGCATATTGAGCGTATAAATTACGTATTATAACTCTAGCAATAAAGCATACAGTCCTGTTTTCCAGTAAACTATATGATATTCTATGAACTATTTCTTACCAAATTCAACTATTGATGGTATATATTGCAATGGCAAGATTAAACTTTATCTCTATATTTCAAACATAGCCTGTACGTGTCTTTCTGTTAAAATCTTGATTGTCATCTGGAAACACCTCTTTAAACGTACCAGTTATCAAATCTGCAGAATAACATTCGGAACTTAAATCAGACGTGATCTTGCTTAGTAGTATTCGTCGTTGTGATCAACAGAGATCCATGTCGTCAGCAAGGGAAAAATCTTCCGTCGACATTCCCGCCTGTGGAGATATTGCACCTCACTGTATGCCGCCTACCGTACGCGTAGACAATGATACGACAGATTTGCATAAGTCACCCGAGCAAAACTTGGATGATGTCGACACTAAAGTGATGCAAGTGTATGAGTCCAGTAATACGGACAAGGCACCATCGATGAAATTGTATTCAGATGTTGTAAAGACAAATGATAACCAAGATAGTCGACATCGGCATCCGATATCTCATGAAGAAACGGAGTGCAACGATCTAGGTAACGACGAATTGATCAGCCCTTTTCAAACAGTCGTGAGGAAGAAACGACAAAGGCGTAAACCAGACATCGGTACAACAGAATCTTCGAACAGTCTTGTAATTGGAGTGGAACACAAACCAGCAATAAACATTTTTGTCAGTCGACTGGCTCCTGAAACATCAACTGTGCAGATAACAAATTATTATCAATAATTCTTTCAATTGTAAGCTAGATGTTGATTGTGAACGGCTTACCACCAAATATAACACGTATGCATCATTTCGCATTACTGGTAGAGGAATTAACTATAGGGATATCATCTGTTCAGAGAAATGGCCTCGTGGTGTTTTAGTTTGTAAATATATCGTAGTCGCTCTCAACCAACAGTGTCATAATGGTGAGAATAGTTACACACAATTGTCGCTCCATCAAATCGTCTACACCCGATGTACAGATGTTGTGTGATCAAGCTGATATTTGTTTGCTACAAGAACATTGGCTATCAAAGGATGAGTTACCCATTCTTTCATCAATACATCAAGATTTCCAAGCATTCGGAATTTCTGCTATAGATTGTAAAAAGAATCTTTTCATTGGTCGTCCATATGGTGTCACGGCCATTCTGTGGAGAAAATCTCTCTGCAGTTCCATTACGCCCAAGTCTTACATGATCCCAGAATTGTCGGTGTCGAATTAGCGACTGAAACCGGAAACTCTCTACTGCTCTGTGTTTACCTACCAACGGATTGCCGGGAACACTTTGATGAGTATGCTCATTATCTTGGGAAAATTAACTCTATTATTCAAGACACGGATACCCGGTACACCTTTGTAATAGGTGATATGAACGCGGATCCAAGAAAACATTTTGGTCAGGAACTAATCTCTTTTTGTAACGAAAACAATTATGTTATTGCTGACCTGAATATACTGGGTCAAGGGAATAGTTCTAGTATTTTACCTACAAAAGTGAAGCGCATGGGACAACCTCTTGGCTTGACCACTGTATTGTACACAAGCTTCGTATAATCTGATCTCGAAAATTCAAGTCATTGATGATTTCTTTTCTTCTGACCACCTGCCAGTTTTGCTTGACCTTGCATTTAGTATGCAGCCTATTGATGCGTCAATCTCTAGTGACACCTGTTCCCAAAGGACTCGGGCAGGTATTGATTGGTCAGCTTTGAGTGAAGACATTATCAATGACTATACTGTTAAATCTGGTCATTATTTGTATACAATAGTTCCACCAATCAGAGCTTTGTTATGTAAAAACTGCAACTGTAATGATCCATCCCATAGTCAACACATTTCGACATATTATAATTCTATAAGAAGAAGTTCGTTCAGACACTCCCTTTCAAGTCTCCTCATACACGGTTAGTGTTTTACATGACGAATAGTTATATTCAACTTTACAAATATGTATATCATAGATATATAAATATATATATTTCACTATACATTTTGTTTTTTGGTTTGTTTGTTTGTTTGTTTTTTTTATTTTATTTTACATATTTTCTACTTATTCGTAATGAATTTTATGTAGTTGTTCTTATTTACTTAGTTAGTTACATAGCACTTTCAAGTCTACTTTTACACGATTGTTTTTTGTTTTGTTTTTTAAGTGATGAAGAGTTATATTCAACTTTACATATATGTATATCATATTTAAATATATATATATTTTATATACGTTTTTTTTTCTTTTCTCTCTTATCCTTTTCTTTTTTACGCATTTCTACTTACTCGTAATGTATCTATTTAGTTATATATTTATTTATGTAGTTGTTCTTTTATTCACTTAGTTACTTTGTTACGATATACTTCATTTTTCTTTTTTCTTCTTCGTTTCCTTGCTTTAACATCAAATGGCTTTGGGAACGGACTAGACTAGCATTTGCTATTTTCCGTTTCCATTTACCCTTTATCACAGCACAACTCAGATGTACATTCATCATTGAATTGTAATATTATTATGATTAAGGGTAATAAAGATTATTATTATTATTATTATTATTATTTGTAATGCCTCCACAAAAGCGAGTAATGATGTATTTCATAGTAGTAAATCGAAACGTTACAATCCCATACCGGGTTTGAATGATATGGTGAAAGAAGCCCACAGAACTGCTCGCCATGCCTATACGATGTGGAATTCTGCTGATAAGCCACACTCTGGTCAAATTGCTGATTACATGCGTCGGACTAGATCGATATTTAAATATTCATTGTGAAAACTGCAAGCGGGCTGAAGCCAGCAAACGTGCAGATTTTTGGGCTCAGTTGCCCAAATTAATCACAAAAAGACACCTTTAGCAACATGTGTAAACAACATAAAAGGTGAACAGAATATTGCAGATATGTGGGGTTCACATTTCAAAAATCTGATGAACTCTGTAAATAATCCAAAACATGATGCATTTGTACAAAATGCATTAATGTCCATCTCATATACAGCTGATATGTCAATTACAGTTGATGAAATTCGTCGCATTATTGATAACCTTATAATTGGGAAATCCCCTGGTTTAGATGGTCTTAGTGCTGAACACTTGTGTTACGCACACACCAAATTGATTGTCCATCTTAGTCTTTGCTTTTCGTCTATGATGGTTCATGGGTTTGTGCCTGAGAATCTGACAAATGTTGTTATTATTCGCTTGTTAAAGACAAAACAGCTGATCTGTCGCACAAAAATAATTACCGTCCAATCGCTTTGACAAGTGTGTTTTCAAAGGTTTTTGAACGGGTTCTTCTCGATAGGTGTGAAAACTATCTCACAACATCCGACAATCAGTTTGGTTTCAAGAAAATGCATGGTAGAGACATGTGTATTTTCCTTTTAAAGGAAACCATTAGATATTATAAGCTTAATGGCAGCTCAGTGTTCGTTTGTTTTCTTGACGCTGAAAAGGCCTTTGACAGGGTGAATCATGAGACACTTTTGAACAAATTAATCGACAGACATATTCCGCTTTACATTGTTCGTACACTACATTTTTGGTACGCATCTCAACGTTTTTGCATTCGCTGGGGGAAATCAATATCATCCTTCTTTACAGTTACAAATGGGGTCCGTCAAGGGGGAATTATGTCACCACTTCTCTTTAATGTTTATATTGATGACCTTAATCACTCTTTGACTAGTTGTGGTGTCGGCTGTGAAGTTGGAGGAGTTGTTTTAAATAACTTGTCATACGCTGATGACATGTGTCTGCTTGCACCTCCAATTAAAGGCTTGAGAAAACTTGTTAAAATTTGTGAGCTCTATGCTATAGATCATGATATTGTATACAATGTGTTAAAGACCAAGTGCATGTGCTTTACTTCGGTCAACAAACTGAGTAATATTTCTTCGGTCATGCTTAGAGGGCACACAATAGACTTTGTCTCTAAATTTACTTACCTTGGCCATATTTTTACTTACGATCTTAAAGATGATGATGATATTGCCTCTCAACGAAGGGCATTGTACGGTCGTTCAAATTTGCTCTTACGAAAATTAGCAGGTGTAGCCCAGCTGTTAAATTGCGGCTTTTTAATGCCTTTTGCAATAATATTTATGGTGTACAATTATGGTGTAAATATAAGTCTTCCTCAATTCGTAGCATTCATGTTTGTCATAACAATGCACTTCGAAGGCTACTGAGCCTCCCACGAATGGCTAGTATTACAAATTCGTTTGTCACTCATAGTATGAATAATTTATCCGTTTTGAGGAGAAAAGCTGTTTATAGCTTTGTTTGTCGACTTCAGCATTGTGAAAACGAGCTTTTAAAAGTGTTATGTAAATCTGACATGTTTTATTCTGGTCTACAATGGCATTGGCAAAGTTTGCTCCACCGCTGAATTTTTATTGTTTTTAATGTCAGATTTTAATGCTGTGTCTTACGCTTTGTGTATTGTTACTGTGTGCTTCTTTTCTGTACTTTTTTAACTATGGACGATTTTTTTAATAATTTGTCTGAAATAAAACTTAATAATAATAAAAAATCACACGCCACCAATAAAAAGGTAACTATAACTCATTATTCTCCGCCTTACGCAATAACAGTTCTGGTAATGCAAAAATATTAAAGCAACGTAAAACTTCATTAAAATATATGCAAACTCGTTCCTACCTGATGGATGTTTAATAAAGTAAATGATGATAGCTGTCACGCCGGCGATGACTGCGCATCCAAGTACAACTGTAAGGGCAATCGCCCATCCAAGAACACCTTAAATTGGAAAATTGACAAGAAGAGACGTACGATATTTTGAAATTTCAGAGTAGTGTTGAAACATTTTGTATAGCGTTGAGTTTCCTGCTAAGTTTGTCTATCATGAGCTAAGTAACGGACGCTACAGAACAAACATAAAGCATAACTACGTAGAATTCTGCATTTACATAGTTGGACCATGTGGTATTCTATACCTTACTTATACCTTATTTTGTGAACACTTCAATGTATGTTAACTTATTTCTGACCATTATAGATATGCAGATTAGCTTTGAACAAAGTACTTATTAAAAATGTCATATGAAGTTTATTCGTGACAGAGAGCATTGGAGGAACAATAATAACGATTCCATTTTATGAAATGATTGAAAGGCACCGTCAAGAATGAGACACCAAGTGGTTTCACTTGGCTCAAGGTATACGAGAAATATAATACTTACTTACTATTCCCGTAATTTACATGTGATGCAAAATTGGTATGTCCTGCCTTATTCCATAAACAATGTGGATTTTTTACATCAGTTAATTGTTATTTTGACAAATTAAACAAAATACACTGTATAAAATGTTCCCTATCATAAGAGCAATAACAGAATCAATTTTGACGGATTCCTACTATATGCACTATAATCAATGAGAGTATCACCATTACGCACTAGAATACGTTGTGGATTCCCTGAGGATTCCAAAATATTCTGGTATATTTCAAAATAAAATCTACCATAATACCTTGTTGATTCAGCTCTGTTGGCATAATTTGGGTCCCCCTATTCAGCGAAACCGCGTATACGTGTTTATTATGCTAGTCTGATTTTTATGCAATACAAACGGTAGGAAATAATCTTTTTCACCAGTTAAGTGCTCTGTGTTTCATGTTTGCATTTACAACATTCAGTAATAACAATACTCATCCATCTTAAATGCAATGCTAGAAGTTTTTGGGCAATACCTATAACATTTGTAAGATTTCAGGGATGTATACGTATCTGTCCATCAGCTTGTCGTATTTCGGTGCACCTTTACTCAATCATGTTTTAGAGAGGAGAGGTGTTAACGTTGAGAAATTCATTTTCCAGGTGTGAGAAAAATGGGGGACAATGCAATAGGACAGAATTCGACATGAGAATGTACACAATCGTACGTACTTTTGTCGTATTTTAAATACCATATACCTCAGCCCTTTATCTCGGGCCAAAGCCTTAGATAGGAAATTATATGTCCGTTTGAAGTGCATGGTCGACGTCTACAAGTTCAAGAAAAGCGTTGCTTCGTGGTAAGTAATAAGTAAGTATAAATGCAATCCATTCTTACTTGCTATATACATAAGGGGGACCAGTACGCATTGCGTAAGCTATAAATCAAAGTTAACTTTGTCATCCACTGATGCGCATATCTCGTACACGCTTGGTCAGACCAGGGCAGGTATATATTTCATGTTTAACACTGCATGAAAACCCGATAATTCAGATAAATTCACATTAATGAGTTGCCTGTATTATAGTATAATATACGCTAATTCACATGGATCCACATGAATACAGGCCTGCTGAATACGAAAAATGGATTTTTGACTGTATTTGTCTGTATATGCACTCTTCAGCTAAAATACAGTTAATAATCCATGTTAATATAGTAAGTATTATATGGTTTTTATGCAGTGTAATATGTCTAAATGTGAAACATTTAACCTGTACTTGCGTAGTCTGTTTGCCCCTTGTACGACTTTTTAAATAATGCATTTTGATGTCCTTGATTTCTACCGTAAACAAGACAAGAGTTGCTTTCGCCTTAAGTTTGAAGACGTTTAGACAGTGAGGATGTTCTTAAATGAAATGTTTATAAAAGCAGTGTTTTGAATTTACTTTTTGTTTTCTAAGACACACAAACACAGTCACTAATATGTTATAACAAAGATCTAAGATATTAGTTATCAGATAACTGCAGGAGTGAATGGATTATGATACTAAAAAACAATATGTTTGTAAATGTTAGGTGTTTAGAATTACACTTTGATAGTAAAAAATAAAAACATTAAAGATTAGAATGTTTTCTACTTTTTGGCTTCACATAGAAAAGAACTCACGGAAGATGGTGATTTCACGACTGAGACTATTTTATTTAGGCAGCAGGGGGCAATCGTTTATTTACACTGGTGGCAGTGAGGCAATGCCTTTGTTATCTGGCTTTGTGGCTGACGGCATGGATGGGATGAGAAAGAGAGGCACACACTAATTTTACGTGGTATTTTGACTTTTATGCAGGTTTGTTTCAAATGACACTCCGCTATTGCGAGCTCCTTCTAATAGTGAAAAAAATTGCGATTTTGTTAGAATAATATGGATGAAATTGAATTTAATCAAATGCTTACTGAATTTTTTTTATGCCCATCGATCTTTTGACATTAATTCTAGGGGAGTGCAGATGCCAAATATGTATTTCTTACGTTTGGGTTTGGATTCACAAGACAAGTGAAAGGAACAATACCAAATTCAAAGAAATTAAGAAATTAGAGGAGAACGAAATCCACCTTGCCCTTACTTCTGTAAGAAATATGATGTTTGTCAAATAGTGCGAATAATATCGACCGGGAAGATACGGAAATAATATATATATGGGAAGACCCACATTGACCTTTCCAGGATGAACCAGCAGACAACCCAACTAATGATACGAGGGATACCGGAGACGCATTGACGTCATTTAAGCTAAGTGAATCTACATTGGCTGAAAAGAGACATATTGCTAAGGATGCAAAGTCATAAGCTAACTGGTATACTAGCGACCAGCGACATGACATCGTAGAGTGGCCGGTAATTTAGGTTAATATCATTGATACGATGAAGGTCAGAATTTGTTTTTACCATCACGGGCAGCATTAAAATATCACAAGTTTAGGTATATTGAGTTATGTAAGAGTAGGATTTATCGTCCATTTGATTAAGGAGAAGTTGTTGAATATAGAAAAGGTCATAAAAATATACGACTGTTTCAATTATGAAATTCTTGTAAAAGGTCTTATTGCAGTCCTTATGAATGGATAAATTACTAAAGATGTGTTTTTTTTTCTCCCAATCTTTGATTTTGTGCTAAATGTAAAAATGCCTTTGCAGCTTGCGAATCGAAATCTAGAATACTCACTGTTGATAGGAAAGGACAATGGTAAAATGATCTATATTGGTGTAATGTACTTTTACCTTGAACACATGTCGCATATTCTTCATCCTTCGAATCGCAACCATAGGCGTTGCAGGCTTTGCAGGTTACCTTTCCACCATCCCATTTCCCAACATTCCATGTGACAGTCTGATTGTGGATTTTATCATGGCCGTCAAAATACCAAGTAAAATTGTCAGCTGAAGGATTCGCATCGCAGAGACAAGAGAAATACCACTGTTTATCACTACAGTCTGCCAGTATACTAACGTTTGATGCAGGATCTTGATAAAAGGTAAGAGACGTAAAATTTAAAAGAAAAAAGAACACACATTGATTTGTGTTAGTTGTTGATACTTGAAGCAACATACCCGTTTCATAAAGAGCTAGATAAATAGAGGATAATTTTGCTTGTCCGTTTACTTGCTTTACTTATTTATTAAAGCCCCAATAGCTGCGAATTTGTATTAACTGATCTCAAAATATCCTCAGCTTCCCACGAGTTTTCTTTGAATAAGATCAATTAAAGACTGAAACAGTGTATAATACTCTCATAAGTGTTGGAAGTGGCACGTAAATTCAAACGTTTTAACATCATTTTAGATTTCCCGCCATTTTCAAAAATAACAATATGAGAGAGAAAATAAAGATTGCAACAACAAAATATTGGCCATCACGTGTTTTGCATTCCTGCAAATGACATCGTGCTTGTTTCTGGTATGATAACGATGGGTATGTGCAGGAAATACTGTTTGTACTTTTCTGTGGGGGCGCCATTTTATTGATGCAGCACTTGTTTATTATGCAGCCTCTTGAAATGTGTAGGCATGGGCCAAATCAGCGAGCAGTGATACTTTTATACACATCCTTCAGTTAGCAAATTTGTACGAACCAACTTAGGTCTGAAAATAAAATCATGAAAATAATGCATAAAATTCGCAGCTATTGGGGTTTTAAAGATAAGGCTGGTGATCATTAAATAATTCACGTCAGAGAAATATAATATTGGATGAAAATTATTGAATTTTAATAAGGCTCGTTATAAATAAAATATAATATGAGCTTATATTAGCGATTAAGTTCTCACAACATGTGAATACCAAACTCAGAAGGTTGGCGGTTTAATTAATATTGAGAGTTTTGTTACAAAAGTCTTTAGTTATTTATGAATACTGCTATCAATACAAAAAAAATCACAAAAACATAATTTCAATCAAAAAGAGATAAGTATTCGATTAACATTGAATATTTACAAAGGACGTCCAGAAGCTGTTCACTGCTTTCAATTCCGCCAATAGGATTTATGACCTCGCATTTGTACATTCCTGAATGATTCCTATTAACGCTTGTAAATTCGAGAGTATCTTCATCAAAATGCACATCTTCAGTTTCTCCGACCAAAGGGATACCATCCTTATACCAGACAAATTTTGTGCATGTCGAATCACTTGTGAGGCAGGTCATGACCAGTATTTCACCTTCTAAAGGTTGCGAGTCAAAGTCCGTCAATGCATAACCTGGCCCATTCTCTAAAAAGAAAAGAAGTCATGTCAATGTATATAAAGTAAGTTTAAATAATTCGGATATTATGCTCCAGTAGTGTGAGGTAAAGAATGCAAAATTTAATAGTTGGGCAAATTTTCTAAATTAGTAATGTTAAACTGTAGTCTTCCAGAAACAGAACTATTGTTTGTTTATAATCATCAATAAAGCTCTTTGACAATTGTCACATGCAACGCGTCTGTCAAAACATTTAGATATATTTTTGCTTCTTAATGAATTATGCCATTTATAAGAGGCCTTACCAATATCGCCTGTTTCTGTGTCATATCAGCTTGAGTGCCATTTGTGGTGCGTCAAACGCAAGACAAAGCCGAATGTCCGACACAGCACAAATGACACAAATGCTACTACGACGCAAGGAATAGGCGATATTGGGTAATACCAAATTTATCATATACCATTGCCCAGAAGTGTAGAGAAGATAGGAAATCCTTAAATAACGAGACTTTGCTTTGCCACACGCTATAATATAGCAATATTTGTGTAATTAAGCTTCATTCATAAAATTTTCGATCGCGCTCCGACGTCGTAGGAGGGGAGAGAGGCAGCCATTTTGTTTGTTAACATCGGGAGTTGCGATGTCAACAGGAGTCACAGGCACGATATCATTGTCATGCCACGAGCTTGTTACTTGTTTTGAGGTTAATCCTGCTGTGCACGAGAGGTAGAACATTTGCAAGATCTTGTCTGAAGATCAAAAGAACTTCTAACCACTGGGAAAAATTCACATTATTTAATATATTATCACCGTAATTAGCTACCCTATTTTGGAAACATTGTAGAAGTGGTATGCCAAAAGGAATGACGTCAAACGTCTATACCTATTGAAATAAGGTAAAATGTTTCATCAAAAAAAGAGTGCGTCATCGAACGGAATCTTTCGAGCTCGCAAAATCGTAAACTTGTGTAATATTTTGAAAGTCACCGCATGTCTGAGAAATAGAATTACGGTTTCGATCGTGTTCTTGCATTTACTTCATAAATCTATTTATAAATATTCTAGGTAACTCTGAATACTATTGCTATCCGTCGCTAGCAGGGTGAAAGCTATGTCAGCCGATGGCCAACTTTCCTTGGCATCGGTACAGCGCGAGACAATGATTGACAGTTCACGTGACCGAATCCGTATGTCTGGTTGGTGGAGATACCATTTGATGCATCAAAATTCAGCTTGATAGGATTTATGACTGAAAGTATCTCCTGGGTGAATGGCCGCTTTACTCTCTAAATGAAAGTAATCCGCGTAAGTGAAACACAAATCGCGACGAAATTCATGAACTTTGTTAGGAAAATTGTGATCCGCATACGTCAAAAGAAAAATAAGGAGACTGTTCATGTGATAAATACATAATCCCATGGTATTTTTCTCTGTTTGACGTCATCGTATACGAGTGTTTTTTCGCGGAGACGTACAAATTCGAGCCGAAGTCAAACAGAGAACGTCAAACAGAGAAATATACCATGGGATCATACACACACCACACACACACACACACACACACACCACACACACACACACACATATAGATATATATATTTATCACATGAACTGGCCCGTATCTCCACCTGTGTGACGTACACCAGCACAGATAAGAAATCCATATTACCCCTGTTGTACGTCATCAACCGGAACTTTTTTCCTGAAACACAGAATTTTGACAAAAAGGTGACCCGGCGCGATAAATCCAGATATGGAAACATAGAAGGCATGTCCAACGAAATTCCAAGTCGCTATAAAAGCTTTAGCTATTTCCAAGAATCTGGGACGAATATACCTAACAGCAAGAATCGAATGAGGATACCATCGATCATTTGGCTCAGTAACGTCACTGCTCCAGTCGTAAGGCTCAATGTGGACGTCGTCGTACGTGGCGATCGCCAAGCGACGTCGTACCTGGCGATCCCGTTGGCGATAAACCCTAAAGATACACCTCAACGAAAGTTCAACTTAATAAATGAGTACCGTATAATCTTCGGGAAAGCGACATAGAAGGCACAAGCATAAAGTCATTCGACGAACAACGATAAATTTCCTTCATCACACAAATTATTCCGTCGTTTCTCGATCGAGATCAAACCTGCAGCGGAAGGCTGTAGTGAAGACATATACACTCTGCAGTGCAGCGCTGTAGAATCCGATTTATTTTGAAAGTTGACTCGGACAACACTCACTGTACAACAGAACAGAGTTCCCATCAAGTAACAAAATTGAGATGCACCTACGGGCGATACGTGTCACAGCAAACATCAAAGTCCATAAAACGAAAACATTGATTGACGACTGAGATGGCCACCGGCGCGGCGGAGACCGGTGGCGTATACGGCAGTGCCAACAACAACAAGCGTACACTCTGTGTGTCATCGATCTGAATCTTTCGGGCTCGCTATAAGGTCGTAAACTTGTGATATTTTAAAAGCCACAGCATATCTAAGTATGATAACTACTGTTTCGATAGTGCCATTGTATTAACTTCATAAATGTAATTGTAAATATTCTAAATAACTCAAAATACTATGCCTATCCGTCGGTAGCACGGTACGGTGAAAGCTATGATGACAGACTTGCCTTGGCATCGCTCCAGGGCGAGACAATGATTGACACGCACACGTGACCGAATCCGGATGTCTGATTGGTGGAGATACCTTTCGCTGTAGCGAAATTTCAGCTTAATCGGATTTATGAATGAAAGTATACCTGTAAACATTTGCACATCTCCTGGGTGACGGGCCGCTTTACTCGTTAAATGAAAGTAATCCGCGTAAATAAAACACAAAATCGCGATAAAAATCATGCAATTTGTTACAATAATTTTGATCCATCCACATCAAAGAAAAATAAGAAGACTGTTCATGTGATAAATATATAATCCCATGGAATTTTTCTCTGTTTGACGTCATCGTATACTCGTGTTTTTCGCGGAGCCGCACAACTTCTCGCCTTCGGCTCGAAGTTGTACGACTCCGCGAAAAACACTCGTATACGATGACGTCAAACAGAGAAAAATACCATGGGATTATATATAAATATATATATATATATATATATATATATATATATATATATATATATATATATATATATATATATATATATATATATATATACTCCTGTGGTATTTTTTTCTGTTTGACTTCGTCGTATATGAGTGTTTTGTGGGGTTTTTTTGGCGGAGCCGTACAACTTCAAGCCTATGACGAGAGTTGTTAGGTTTCTTGAAAAACACGAGTTTACGATGACTTCAAACAGAGAAATATTCGATGGGCTTTTGACGTTGATTGATCACTTTTCGTGTAACAAATTTCATGATTTTTTGTGCGATTTTGTGTTTATTACGCTGATTGCTTTCATTTAATGTTTAATGTTTAGACTGTTGCAACGTCGAGTATTGATGACAGTTGTTACCGTTGATGCCACAATTAAAGCCTCACCAGCTGTAACTCTTGATATCTGTTGATCTCAAAATATCTTCCTATTCTCTCCTTTGTTTAATTTTACCCTCTAAAGGGATATTGGCTTTACTGCTTTGGGAAAACAATTCCTTTGTGAAATATTTAACAATTAAATTCAAATGTAATGATCATTTAGATTGCCTGCCTTTTTCAAAAGTAGGTTATATTACAAAGAAAACATAACATACAATATCACGGTTGAAGACATTCACCCCTAAGCATTACATGAGAGTACGTACTCTGTGCAGTTTTTGTGCGGTTCAGTGCAGATATGCGTAGTATCGATGGTTTTGCTTTTTTCGCATAGGACTGCGATTTAATGTTGCCTCTCCGCTGAGCGACTTGGTGCCTATGTTGTGAATTGGAACCCAACTGAAAAACTAGCTGTACTTTTACCCAGGGTGGATAGTTCTGATGGTGGACATAATTGTCCTCGAGGCTGTTCTTTGCCCACTTTAAGCTATATATTTAATGCTTTGATAAAGTTTGTATGTGTGATGTATGATGGTGAGTGTACGGCCATGAGTGTTTCATGAATTCTAAAACGTCCGGAGCAGTCGCAGTCAGAAAAGTATACAAACTTGGCTCGGTTACTAACCACTCTTTTGTGAGAGTGGATTTGGCCGAGCGGTTCTGTCCATTGCCTCTCCGCTAGGCAACTGTATGCCGTATATTATGAGTTCGAACCCCATTAAAAAACTAGCCGTATTTAATCGTAGTGTAATCTTTATATTGTAAAAAAATTGACATACAGTTCCAATAGGTAGTTAACAACAAGTGTATACACCTAAATAAGTACCTTTTTGTAAACATATTTTTGCTTGCAAGTAAAACAATTAAAAATACTGCTATAATGTACAGCTAGTAGGGTTACGCAACATAATACACCATAATTGGTGAGGCAATCTATCATACCAAAATAAAGGCATCCTCTTGTCATATTGTACTGCATGAAATTAATGTCGACAATATTTTAACCCCTTGACTACCTATGGTGCCGGATATTTCCGGCGCCATATTGAATTACCATATACCTTGAGTGCCGGAAATATCCGGCACAGTTAAATAGGCGTATTTGCTTCGTTTTTGTTGCTAAAAATCCCGTAATTTCGGCACAGGCACGCAGCGCAACTAAGGTTGATGTATTCCGATCTGGCCAGAATGTGATTGCGCCCCCGTACGTCCGAGTATGGCCAAAATGCGGAAGCAAATGTCGTGACCCATGACCTCGACCCTGAAAGGTCAGGCTGATCACTGAAGCGTCGCGCTGATTGTTTACAGTTTTCAGAAGTACAAACGATCGCGAAGATGTTTATGGTTTTTTTTTTAAGTTATGAAATGTTTATTTATTGAAAACAAATGATTTATATGTAAATATGTTCTATTAACAGCAATATTCGTGAATAAAACTAGAGGAAATACAGTTTTTTACTATAAGCCAGTGAAATTTTATAGCAGCCATATTATCAATATGACTGGTCACATGACTGGTCATGTGTTTGGTCATGTGATATGTTGTTCCCTAAAATGTATTTTTAAATATTGTGAATTTTTTTTGATAAATCATAACCATTTTAGATGCATGTTTCTGCAAGGAAGACATAAAGCAGGTGTTTACAAATATAAAATGTGTTGATTTTCAAATACAGAATCATGTCAGATGCTGATGTTTATGGTTCATTTACTCTGCCTTTTGTGAGAAAAATCTTAAATAGGAACATCTATAAATAAAGTAGTAAGGGTAGTTATTATTCGATATATGTAACGACAATGCCATGAAAATTGCAACTGTATTCAAATTTGCATCATTTTATGGATTCAAAACACGTCCTGATGCTTCAAATATTCATATTCTTTGCCAACTCTGGTCACATGACGTGTCATGTGATCAGTCACGTGACCTGGAAATACAAAATTTATGTATGAAAAAATGGGAAATTTCATGCTGATTCAGAAAATATATGGTTTATTGGTACTTACTTAATTTTTACTCTAAGCAGTGTTCATGCAATGACCACACCCCAGATTTTATCAATATTTACATAAGGGGCCTGGTATATAGGAATACATTGGCCTTGGTAGTCAAGGGTTAACCATATGTCTATGGTTTAAAACCCGAAAACTAAGGTCATATGTAAAACTACGCATTCTTGTTGCTGCAACTGTTAACTATTCTGCCACACTTACATGATAATGGTACATCCTATACGCCACCCAATTACATATTTGGAAGTATCAATGACAAACTGGGAAAGTTCCAAACACAAGCCTTCATCAACCATGGAGCCTGTGCAATCCGATATGTCCATATGTTTTGAAGCCCTTCTAATCACATTTTAAATCCTTAAAACCAAATATTTTGTGCAGACGCCAGTGCAGACAAACAATTCCTTGAATGTACATGATGGCAATTACAAGAAACAAAAAACCTTGCAAACGAAATTTCTAAGCTTTGTTTAAATACAAATATGCCATACAATGTGCTATATTCTATGTTAGCTGCCTTGCCAAGATAATCTGACCAACGTTTATTGATATTTATTGATATTTTCACCAAGTGTACACTTTTGTAGCTCTGTAGCATTTTTAGTAATGTAAAATTTCATTTAATGAAGTATGGTCATTGGTTCTTGCTCTAAAATTAGACATGCTACTAATACTTAGGTCTCTATTCGTGTCACAATACACAAAACAATCATCTCTAACGTCACGTCTCACATCCTCTTAGACGTTTTAATTGATTACGCCCATTCACCACTACGAGTTCTCTTTTGGTTGTACAAAATGTGTATAATGCACTGTTTCTTTCTTTAATCGATTATTGCTGCACCGTCTAGGGCAATACTTTGAAGTCAAATCTGCACCGTTTATACAAAGTCCGAAAAGGGCAGGAACAATAATTTAAGGGGTTGACAATTGGATTCCCTCACAAACAAACTTTTTGACTTTGCCCCGTTTACCGATTGGCCTACGTATTGTCTATTTTTCTGCGTTATTGACATTCAAATCAATGAATGACCTTGCGGCCTCTTATTTGACTTGCGTTTTTATCGAATTTTATTGAACACCAGTAATGTCAGTCATTGAAATTTGTAACTTCTAAAATTTAAGACTGCTAAAGTATTTCTTTTTTCACGATGCGAGTACCTGGAATACAGTTGCCCATTGAATTAGAAACAGCTCAACTTTACAGACTTTTAAAGTAAAGTTGAAAGATTATCTTATGAAGTTTAGAAATGAGGGTTGAGATTCATACTAATTTATTTATTTTTGTGATAGCGTGTTGACCGAATCTTGCATCTACGTAAACATGGCAGTTGTTAAATAACTATCTTCTTGGTAATGTTGGCTTGGGACGCTGTTGGCAGAAGGAACCATTGCAGACAATGGAACTTAGGAAGGAGACCTGGTTCCAAGCTCGGTTTGAATGGTAGGACCCTCATTTGCCTGAGGCTGATTATAATGATTTTGAGTAATAGTACCACGGACGTGCTCCGTATTCGCAGCTAGAGTATCCAACGTTGCACTTGCAGCGGAGCCGGACAGGGATCAGTGGCCGGCCTTGTGTAAGGTTGAGCACGGGATCTCGAAGCAGGCTGAGCATTCGGACGCTGAGATTTCTTGGCTGTCTTTGGACGTCCTTTGGCCGGCATGGTTGTTCGATGGAAGGGATCGTAAGCGAATCCGGACGTAGAGTAATTGGCCGAGCTGGTATGACATGAACCCAGCGGAGTAATGAATGAATGAATGAATGAATGAATGAATGTATGGGAGCGATGAGACAAGGGGTTGATGATGTAGTGTCGTGTGCAAACGTGGCTGATTGGCTGGGAAGGAGGATTGATAACAGTCATGGGTAGAAGAGCTGATTGGCTAAGGGAACGACGGTGAAGATGTAGGGAAGGCAGATAGCTAGGTGTAATCACAAAACACATCTGTGATAAAATACAGATTCCACTTTTTTTGTATTCAAATTGTTTTATTGGTAACATTTTCTTTAGTAACATGAACTTAAATTAAAATGAAGTACAGTGCTTAGTTATCTACAATTTTGTGTAAAATTGAAATCCATTTGCTGCAATGTCTCTCTAGTTTGTCTTTTTCCAGAGCTATTTCGTACTCTAGATGGTAGTTGAATTTCACTTGCAACATAAAAGCTGCAAAGTGTGGTTTACTCTGTTTCATTTTTATGGCATAGATGTGTCTTTTGGCTAATAGTAGCAAGTGATTGTGAATTCCACTTTGTAACTTCTAAAAGTTAAGACTGCTAAAGTGTTTCTCTTGGAATACAGTTGCCCATTGAATTAGAAACAGCTCAACTTTACCCACTTTTATAGTAAAGTTGAAAGATTATCTTATGAAGTTTAGAAATGAGGGTTGAGATTCATATTAATTTATTTATTTTTGCGATGTACTGAAGATGTTACTCATCCTTATTTTGAATACTTGTTGTATGAACATGTACATTGTATCTGCTTTTTATACGCATGTACTTTTTCTAGCTCTCAGATGGCTCTGATGAAAATTATAATTTGATTTATAACTCAGAATACGCTCTAAAACAACTCTACTACTACTACTACTTCTACTACTACTACTACTACTACTACTACTACTACTACTACTACTACTACTACTACTACTACTACTACTACTACTACTACTACTACTACTACTACCAGTACTACTACTACTACTACTACTAATTATCATCCTAGTGACGTTAAGCATAAACTATTTGCTGTGATATTTCACGGTAAACGTCGAGATATGCATGACAAGCGTCATCGGTTTTGGAGTGTTCCCGAACTACATTTGGAATGTGTTGGTAAACAACGTAAACAATCAAAATGGCCGCCACTCTCCATCTGGGAAGCGATGTCCCCGACGTAAAATTTGAAGGGTTATGAGGAACACATATATTTTTGGTTGCTAAATACGGAAATAAATGTTGAGTCTTAGAGTATTTTCCAATGCTTTTTCTGTTGAAGCCCAAGCAATTTTTGGACATGCTCTAGCAAACTTTCTGCCGTTCGCACGGCGCCGACACGGTCTACGAACAGGTAGTGAGCGCCTGGCGTGACAGCTATGTCACGTGCGTCTCAGGATTAAAAAAAAATTGGCGGCCCCTCCCCGTGCCGTACGACGATGCAAACATCTGTACCAAGTTTAATGAAATTTTCAAGCACCATTTCTTGACTTAGCCTCATTGCGATTTTTTAAGTATGCAAATCAGCCGTTAATTGACTATGATGCTACTATATATCTTTGCATGCAATAAACTACTGGAAAATCAACATCTGTACCATATTTTACCAAATTTGATGCAGGATAGCTAGATAGATCACACAAATTATGAAAATTCATCAACTATGCAAATAAGCAATCAAATTAATTACACTGCTTAGTGTTTTCCCTAAGTATTACAATAATGAATGATCAACATCTGTATCCAGTTTCATCAAATTTGATGCTGTATTTCTGGACACTAATTAGGAAAGTTCATTTAATGTGCAAACTAGAAAATTGACTGACACTGATAAATGTCTTCATTCAAATGTTAAAGCAATGTGAGTTCAACATTTGTACAAAGTTTCATAAAATTTAATGAACCACATATCAGCCTAATTGCGAGAATTCATTAATATGCAAATCAGCAGTTAATTAACATGATACTACTACATACATGATATATACCACATCTATGCACGCCATTATATCAAGGAAAGATCAATATGTTGGGACTTAAATTTAACAGCTTTTTAATGTAAATTTTGGCAGTGCTTTCTTATGGGACATGGCTCAACCAGGTATTTTATGCACAGACCATAATTGCAAAAATGGTTCGTAGTTTACTAAAATTGTGTCTTACTCCTTGGACATTGACGAAATATATTATTTGATGTTTCAATATTACAACATCTCGTTACAAATGTTTGAGACCAAATAACCTGTGTGACTCTTACACAACGCTACTACATGATTGCATGATCTGAAGGTATACAAGTTAATTTCATGAGTGACGATTTGACATTCTACAGTTGGTTTCCAATAGCAAGTGAAAATTACCTCTGTATCTACAGATCGTGCTCTGAGGTTGTGGCGTTCTGCTATTCCATATCACTGGAGAAAATGCTTGATATACATTTAGTATATTTGCTTGTTTTGACGTATGGGGAAGACAATATTAATTGCATGCATAAGGTATACCTGAGTTCCATGTGTTTTTCTTTCATGAATATGACTTTGTTTGTGTACCGTCTATTTACTGTCTGTTCTGTGCTGTTTTGTGTCTATGTTTACAACTTCATGTCGCGTCTAATGGGTGATACGTGCGCGAAGTTTACAACAATTCTGACCTAATGTCATTCGATTATGGATTGGTATGATTGCAATTATTTGTATATGGAACATTTCAATTCGTTGATATACATAGCGGATTTCTATGCAGATCAAGATTATACGAATTGCAGATCTTTGCACACTTGGTGTACACTGTATTTATGCATTTTATTAGTATACGTACGCGTACACTAATGTATTTGAGAAATGTATAGAATCAGCATATGTGTTTATATTGTTTTATATAAAGTATTTTAACCAGTGTCTGTTCCCTTAAAATAGGTCAAAATGAAAATTTCAGCTGTGAAAATATGATGTCATAGAGGCTATTTTTTTCAATTGCAGAAATGTATGTAAATACCATTGTTATTTTGCCAGCAGAATTGACGTTAAGGGGTACAAGTGTCGTAAGATTGCTCATCATTAAAAACAGGGTAAGAATATCACCAACACGCTTGGATTACATGTCTAAAAGTAAATTGTCAAATCTTTATACCAGCTTTCATAATGACATCGTTTTGATATTATGCTGATTAGAATTTGGTTATCATTGGGCCTTTATTTGATAAATGAAACCTGATTCACCGTATCTATTATATCTTCTAGGTACTACATAATTCTATAGGAACAGATAAACTCTAAGTTTAATGTGTGCTTTTAGGAAGAGTAAATCTGCGGCACATGCTTAACTTATTTGTATATATACATCAACCAGGACAAATATATTTGTAAAATAACTTCAGTTATACAATACCAGCAATTGTTATTCTGGGACCTTTATAGGTGCTGTACACAATACAATACCACGCCTAGCACCTGTGCTACTCTTGTCATTGGTACATACCAAGTACACCACAAAGTAGACACTGTAATAAAACAACTAACTGATTAGAAATTGTGCCTTGCTGAGTCTCTGAGAAATTGGTGTAATTATGAAAGGACTGTACTCGAAATGTCTCACTATGTAGAGATGTCAGAATTAATTCATGTACCATACGGCTGCCTTGCGTTGAATACGATATAAGGTCTTCATTGTACAGAGGCGCGGGCGGACATAGATAATAAGTCAAAAAAGCTTTATCTGCCATCTGTATTTCATGTCGGAAAGAATATGTTTCCCACCATTTAGCTTCCGAAGAAAGCTCTTTCACTGATTTGCTGTGTGTCTATGTTTAAATTACATCTTGACATGCTGTCGAACAGGGAATTGCTAGTTTGCACAGGAACAAGTTCAACTCACACTTAACTCCAAACATCCCTAATGCTAACCGCATATGCTTGACACCAGATATTTGTAATAAACAAGAGAACTCACTTTTCAACTTATGTGCAGCTATATATTTGAATATCTTCTCGTGTAAATTACATCTTAGCAATACTCATTTCACGTACTATTCCAAACTTGTTACTATTCTCTACATTTGAAGAAAGCTGAAAATTTTGAAAAAAATCACAGAACGACGTGAAACCATATTTCATATTATTGGAGTGCACAGCGGTCAGCTTACTTCCACGGCCACGGCTACAAAAAAATCCTCATTCCTTCGGGGCTGTTTGTGACTTTAACATACCAATTATAATGCCACAATCACCGACAGCCAACATCGCAAATTTCGTACACATATTGGATACGTCACCGATATAAAAAAACTGCATATTAGTAATTTACCAAAAATATTTTTTGAAGTATTCGTACAATCCACCATTTTACATGTTATAGAAAATTTTAATTGGTTGTATTTTACAAGGTAAGCATATCGGTGATTAAGAAGTAGGAACCTTATTTAAATGTATGAGTGAACTCCGGCGAGCGTTTTTTTGCTATCAACACTACACCATGTAGGACTGTTCAATAATTTTGCCAGGTCGAAATCCTACTTCAAATAAGATGTGACTTGACGTGAATTGCGACAGAAGGGATAAAAAAGGAAAGAAAAAGTAAATTGTTGTCAAAAATATGTTGACTTGGCTTGCCTACAGGAGTAACTTGCAAAATTAATGAATGTTGATTATAGTGAATTCAATTGAACAATGATTCCAGATAAATCGTCCAAGGGTGAGAGTTACATCGTAAAGACTTATTGCCATTTTCATATATTTACAGTGAAAGTAACGAAATTTTATAATCGGTCATGCTGTATCCTTTTATCGGAGTTGTCCAAAATTAGACAGTGTGTCGATAAAGACTCTCACATGTGCTCTATATTGAACCAATCCTACAGGAATACTTATTAACTTATTAATTACCGCATTTCCCAAATTCAAGAAATTCGATTCGGTATGTCTGGGTAATATCACAAAACGCAGTGTATTCCAAGTACATGTAACTCTAAAAGTGTGATATAACCGAGGTTATGATGATACTGTCGGTTAAGTGGCAGTTTGTTGGGGTCGGCAAGGCTGGTATTCCAAGGATGAAGAGAAGTAAAGACGACTGAAAACAGCGAGTACTATATAATCTAAGATGCTACTTTTTTCCACTAAGCTCTAAGCTACGTACATAGTGTGATTGTAAGCTGAAGAATGGCTTGAGTACATGGGGGCTAAGAGAGATATACATGCCCTCATGAATAGTAATGGTAGCTCATGAATAATAATCATGTGAAACTATGTCACATTCCTCCCTCCTTATTTTGATGGAGACAGGGAGTCTACATTACCAGTACTGCAAAATAATTCAGAAGAACAGCAAAATTATAAATGAAATAATACAATGCTTCACAAACTACCGTACATCCGAGCTCCACATTTGCGACAATGCGGTTGCATTTGTATTTTCGCTGCCCTCCTTGTACTCAATCTTAAATTGATGCTCTTGCAGTATTAAACTCCATCGCAACAACCTACGATTTTTACTACACATTTTGTTTAACCAAACCGACGGATTTTGATCTGTTTGAATTTAAACTCTCTCCTGTACAAATACGGATTCGAAGCTTCCACAGCCCAAACAGTGGCTCAACACTCTCTTTCTATAGTTGGGTAATTCGGTTAATATACTGAACCAGATGTTCCTCCCTTGTCATCATATGACACAAAACTGCACCAATACCATGGTCAGACGCGTCTGTCTGCACCACAAACGGCGTATTGTAATCTGGAACCGCCAGAACTGGTGATGATGCTAAAGGATCTTTCAGCTTCTGGAAAGCATCCACACAGCTCTGAGTCCATTGAACATTGGCTGGGCTATTTTTACACGTCAGCTCAGTCAACGGGGTTGCAATGTCAGATAAACTTCCTGTAGTATCCTGCTTATCCTAAAAATGATCTAACGTCACGCTTTGTCTCTGGTGTTGCATAATTGACAACAGCATTAACCTTATCTGCCATAGTTTTATTTTTCCACTTCCAGCACCATAACCAATGAAAAAACATCACTGCCATCGAGATAGCATTTAGTTGGCCTAGCAGATAGTTTACAACTACGTAACCTCTCACATATGCTACAGAGGTGTTTAACATGATCTTCCCATGAATAATCACGTGGACCCAAGTCATCCATGTATGTTGTTTTTTTCTCTGGGCTGATTAAATGTCTTATCCATTAGCCTCTGAAAAGTGGCTGGCGCATTTTTCATCCCAAATGGCATAACAGTAAACTCATACAGTCCAAAAGGAGTGATAAAGGCGGACTTCTCCCGAGCACATTTGCTCAAGGGAATTTGCCAATATCCCTTTGTGAGATCGATCGTCGATACATAATTCGATCCGCCAATTTCCTCAATCAATTCATCAGGTCTAGGCATAGGATATGCGTCAGATACCATAACCTGATTGAGTCTTCTATAGTCCACGAAAAATCTAATTCCGCGTTATTTTTCGTTTCACTAAAACCAGAGGCGAGGCATAGGATTCTTTGATTCAGTAATAATTGCAGCTTTCAGCATTTTCTGCAGTTCCTCTTTAACTGTTTGTTTAGCTGCCTGCGGTAGACGATATGGTTTCTGACAAATTTGCGTTACATCAGTAGTTATCACATCGTGTTCTACCTGATCAGTAGGACTAGGTACATCAGCTAAAACATCACTGTACTCTTGCATTAAGCGTAACAGTTCGCACTGCTGATCTGCAGTTACCAAATCAGCAATTACTACCTCTCTCCAAGTCTCCGTGCTCTGATCCTCCGGTGTGTAGTACATAGAGTTTTCTATGTCCTTGTTGCACACAGCGTCAACAGTGTCAACAAAATACAACGGTTTATTTCTCTCTTTCCATGCTCTCAGCATGTTGATATGATAAACCCGCTTCGGTTTTCTATGACCAGCTAGCTCAATTTCGTAATCAATGTTTGAGACTTTCCTCACCACAGTGAATGGCCATTGTTACTGAGCACTCAACTTATACATGGAAGAAGGTAAGAGTACAAGACCTTTATCACCGTTCTTATAAGAACGTTTCCTTGCTCCCCTATTGTGCCACCTTTTTTGTTGTGCTTGGGCTTTTTCCATGTTCTTTTTGACAATTTTTCTCATGTCGGCAAGCCTTTCTCGCATCGTTATTACGTATTGCACCAAGTTTTCTTCCTGTGAACCTTTCTCAGTCCACTGATCCTTGATCACAGCAAATGGTCCTCTTATACTTGGACCATACATTAGCTCAAAATGTGAGAAACCGGTACTTGCTTCCGGTACTTCTGTACACAAAAAGGAGGAACGACGAATATCGGTCCCACTCCTTCAGGTCGTCTGCTACAAAACGTTGCAACATCGCCTTGAGAGCGCCGTTCAACATTTAGTTAATCCATTTCAGTTAATCCATTTCCTTGTACGTGATATGGGGACGTTCGATTTTTTGAGATCTTCAACTTCGAACACATATCAGTGATAAGACGCGACATGAAGTTTGTACCCTGGTCTGTCAAAATTTCACTAGATAGTCCCATCCGACTAAACACTTTGATCAATGCTGTCGCATAGCCAAAGCCTCTGGATACCGAGTTGCATAATCCACGATGACTAAACTTATTTCCGTGTCAAGTTCTTTTCAAAATACCCACAATTTCCATTGTAATTAACTCAAACGGTATATTAATAATAGGCGTCGAAACAAGAGGCACTTTCTCTGATGCTCTCCATCTTGCAGATTTTTGACATGGACTACAGGTCCTGCAGTATTCTGTCACATCCTTGAAAATACCGGGCCAGTAATAGTATTTTAGCAGCCTTTGTTTAGTCTTTTCAATGCCAAGGTGTCCTGACAGGGGTATGTCATATGACACTCTTAACAATGCATTGTGTCATTTCGCCGGTTCTACAATTTGTCGAACTTCATGCACCTTATGTGAAGAAATCAACTTACGATACAATAATTTCTCATGCAAGAAAAATCCAGTTTGATTTACAGACGTTTTGTTTGCATCTGCATACTCTCGCACCTTTGCAAGAGTAGGATCGGCCGATTGAAGTTCTCTAAACTTATCCAGATCTAATCTTAATATTTCAGCATATTCCTGCTGACATTTTAATCCAGTGGAAATATTCTTTGACACTTTAGAAGTGACATCATCACTTTCTCTGTCATCACTGATGTCACTCAGATCTGATGAAGTTTCATTAAACGGCGCGTCAAGGGCTGATGCATCACGGTTGGTATCATAACACTCACTCCCACTGTTTACATTATCCGCTTTACAATCGTTTAAATTGTCCTCATCAAACTATTAAGAGATACCAGTGAATCATCGTGTTCGTCACGTGACCCATTTACCTCTTGAATTTTATTGACCTTGTCAATATGTTCTGAAGCACTGTTACTTTCATCAGATGATTCTACTTCCTCATCGAAGTCATCATCGCTTTGCTCCGCTTCACTGAGAGTCGGTAATTCCTCAACAGGTATTGCTCTCACGCCAGACGCCATTTCATTTCGCTTAACTATAGCCTCGCACTCGTCCTGCGCTTTCTTTTGACGTCTTGTGACAACTAACGCACAGCGATCCTGCAAAGCAAGCGCGTCCTCACCTAGCAGAACGTCCTCGGCTATACCTTTCCATACCCCCATACGCAAAGGTCCAGTGAAAATTTCACTTTTGATGTGGGCTTTGACAACAGGTGCCTCGTGCACTGTTTCATCTGCAAAACTAATGTCGCAAGTCTCTCCAGGCAAATAGTTAGATTGTTGTACGACCTCTGGCTTTACCAAGGTTTGACAACAACTCGTGTCCCTCTAAATACTTACTGGTTTACCATCTAAACACCCAATGTAAGTATTTCTCCCAAGTAGATACTCATTACCAAATTTAGCCCAAATATGATAGCCTTTGTCATACTGACTTCTGACATGGCCAACAACCTTTGTCTTTGCTGTACCTGCGTTTTTATCAGACTTTTGTTCGGGAAAATTTCTTGTCAAATGACCAGTTTTCCCACAAGTGTAACATACAGTTGAGGGCTTTGACTTCTCACCGCTCTGTGATGAGTTATCAGACTTCTTTCCCTCACCCTTTTGCTGCTTTTTTTATTGTTAAAACTTTTGAAACCCCGCTTCCGCTCAGTCTGATCGCTGGCAGCGCCAGAATGAGCAGATTTATATTATCTCACCAAGTTTTTACCAACTCCTTATAGTTTTCAGTATCCCTTTCCTGCAACCATGTTTGCATTTGTTTGGGTACGCCCTCAACTAATTGCTCCATTATGAATAGTTCACGTAACTGTTCATATTTTTCTTCACCACTAAAAGACGTAACCCCACTTGTTTCCATCCAGCGGTCAAAAGTATCAGTAACAATATCACCCCACATACAGAATGTCTCCTCGTCTGTATGTTTGCAAGCTCTGAATTTAACTCTGTATGACTCTGCACCGTGGTGAGCTTTAAGTTCCTAAGTATAGCAACTTTGACCTTATCATAATCCAGGGCATCGTCTTCTTTCAACCTAGAATATGCCTCCTGGGCCTTACCAACAAGAGTCGGAGCTAATTTCTTTGGCCAAATCCGCTTAGGCCAACTGTATGTTCGAGCTAGCCTCTCGAATGTACGCAAATGTGTGTCAACATTGTCACCTTCTTTGAACTGAGGGAGTTTAGCAGTCCAATCATTGAACTCACGATCCGCATCATGCGAATTTGCTTTCGCTTTTAAATCTAATTCTTTCATTTTAAAATCGTGTTCGCGCTGTCCTCTTTCTGCTTTTAGTTCTAGTTCGTGCTTTTCCTTTTATTGCTCATGTTTTTGTTTTTCTACATTTATACGCAGGTGTTTTCTCTCTATATGCTGCGCGTGATTTGCCTGCTCTTGTTTATACAGATTCAATTTGAGCTGAAGAATTTCTTTTTGATGCAAGAGGTTTTCAGCTAATTCTTTTCCACTTAAACCACTTGTTGCGCCATAATCATTAATAGGATCATTACTTGTTTAATTGTCGAGCCTTGGCTTCCTGATATACTGGGAAAGCTTACTTCAGCCTCAATATCGGACATACTCATTCACTCACTAGCACACGGCTGTAGTAAGAGATATGCACTTACCTGGTCACCCCTAGAATGCAATAGTATCAACCACCTGGTATGTTAATCCCACCCAGTCAGTGTAAATTTCTTAATTGAATGCAACTTAATGATAGTATTTCCCACGGCTTCTTATCTTTGTTTTTCGCCGCTAATGAAAAGATACACAAGTGCACATTGAGAGGAATGCAAATTTTCTGTCGTACGATTTGCACACTGGTACTTAGTTAACGGGCGTTCACCTTAGAAAAACAACCTATCTTTAGATCATTAAGACTTTGTTTCAATAAGTGTTTATGTTAGTACTTACAGTCTTTTGCGTCAACAGGGTGTGTCTTAACGTGTATAATGACAAATTAATTAAACACTGAAAAAAAGAGATTGTGAAAATTCTCTGCACACAGAAATTTTCAAAAAATTCAAATGTCATAATAAACAACTCCGGTTGCTTCCATGACAGTGTCCACGGCAAGGTTCAATTATGTTCACTTCACACAAAAAATCTTTTGTCTTCTTTAATTGTCCCCGTCTTCTGTGAACTTGCTTCTACTGGCTTATGGTTGACTTATCCGCTAGGTTGACAGTGCTCACAAAATCCAACTTCCCGCCTCTGGTTTATCAGCTACGTACACAAGGCGATGTCTGAACTAGTATGAAGTTGATCAGCAAAGTCAGTTCCACTGGGCTATCTCAGGTACTGGAGATTCTGCTATGATTGTATACCACATACCAATTCATACATAAAATGACCACAGTTTTCTCTGCCATGTGTAGTGGGTTTGAACCCGATTGAAAACTAGCCGTATTTTCTGCCTGCAGATAACTTTCCAAAGTTCCAGCAGATATTTAACTTGCTGCTTGTCGCAAAGTCAGGTTACAACAACCGCAGAAGCGTTCGTTCAGAGTCTCTCAGCTTTTAGTAGCACACAGTTATTCGTTAAAGTTCCGAGTGTGTCTTACAAAGAACTTATAAGTACTCACAGGCTAAGCTTTGTTACAACCAGGTTTCCTCAAAGTCCGTCTTGAGAATGTGAGTTAGAATCCCATTAAGCTGGCACCAATGTGATATAACCGAGGTTATGATGTTAGTGTCGGTTAAGTGGGAGCGTGTCAGGGCCGGTAAGGCTGGTATTCCAATGATGAAGGGATGTAAAGACGACTGGAAACAGCGAGTACTATATAATCTCAGATGCTACTTTATAACCTAAGCTCTAAGCTACGTACAAAGAGTGATGCTAAGCTGGAGACTGGTTTGAGTACACGGGGGCTAAGAGAGATATACATGCCCTCATGAATAGTAATGACAGCTCATGAATAATAATCACATGACACTACGTTACAGAAAGTGTTAGTGATTGACAAGAAAAAACGAAAGATACATCACTCATTTTTTTTCGTTTAGTTTCCTACGAGGCGCCAGATGTTAAAATATATAATTTACACAATCACCGTTGTTATATATATATATATATATATATATATATTATATATATATATATATATATATATATATATATATAACCTTTTGCAGCTGTATGAAAAGGAAGCCCTATATAAATTTGCAGCTGCATGAAATCGAAGCTGAATGTAAATGTTTTCAGCTGTATGTCTCGAAAGCGAGGCTGAATGTAAATTTTCGACCTTTAACCAAGTCCAAGTTCTCTTTATGTATGTGTGTAGGTAGGTAGGTAGGTAGGTAGATAGATAGGTAGGTATGTGTTCTACATGTACGAACAAATACACTATATGCGTAAGAGTATGATTATGTGTATGTATGTGTATGCACACATATGTATGACCAGACGTATGTGTATATATAATATATATATATATATATATATATATATATATATATATATATATATATATATATATATATATATATATATATATATATATATATATGCTTATAATTAATACTTTATCTGTTGATATTTGGGAATCTTTATTCTTTGACTTGGCTACTTGATATTATAGAGAGAGAAAGAGAGAGTCAGAGAGAGACAGAGAAAAACAGAGACAGATATCGATCAATCGATTTTTTATCTAATCATGCAATCGATACATCGACGGAGGGGTTGATAGGTTAATGCATCGGACGATCAATTGTATGACCGATTGATCTGGGATGGATCTATCGCCTTTCATATATTCCCATGAATCGTTTGACCCAATACAATATCTGTTATATTCCCATGAATCGTTTGACCCAATACACTTTCTGTTAATTCGATACGTTATGGTTTTAAAGAAAATCACTACGTTATCTTTGGATTTGATACATCTTCGGTAATTTTTTTAGTAAATTATTGGCTTTTATAAGTTATTGGTTGTAACATGACCTCTCAACAATATAGTAAAGCTTAGCCAGTGCGCGTATGGCATAGTCCGGCGGGGATAGATTCAGACTAAGCGTCTTATAAACAGCCTTGCCATCACCATTCTTTAGGACGTGTGATTATTTCAATAAAAACCAAACACCACAATAAACCGCCTTATTGTTTTGTAGTTCCTCACCTATCCTGATGCTCCACCCAAATCATAATAAAATTAATAATTTTGAAGAAATTTGCGACATTTTGAGAATGTCTCTATTTCCTCGATCTCTACACGAGCCGCACAGGCTAGGCACTCTTGTAATTTGGAGAGACTGGAGGCAGGCAATTTAGAGCTGGGGGACCTTCGGTGCACCACTCGGGTGTTTCTGTATTTGTAAGCCATTGGTACTGTAAAGTGTACCCATATCTTGTAGTATCTTGATCTGTTCTGTAAATTTTATACAGTTGACATGGACGTCCATGAGATGATATTGCCGAGAGTTGTCGCTGAAATACTCAAAATATCTTGTCTGACAACATAGTATGTAGATCAAATTCCCTGACAGCGAACTGTGGTGGATTGATCGATTGAAGGGCAGCTCAACTATGACGTTTCCATTTCCATTTCGCATGTAGGGTTGTTTCCTTAGCATGTGCCCTTTTCGTTTCTTCACTGGCCTGTTTTTATTAGTTTTTTTTTGGTTTTGTTGTTTTTTTTTTATTTTTTAGAATAACTCCGGCTTTCATCTACCGCCATCCTGTTGCTTTTGAATGATGGTATTCCTGCTTTTTTAGTTTTTTATTGTTTGCATGAATTTATTTTTTATTCTCTTTTTATTATTAGTATATTTTCCTGAAAAGATTTTATTGATTTTACTAAATACCCCTTTCCTATATGTACTTTTACTTCAACATGCATATTTTCACAACACATCAATTACGATTTTCTTCTTATACAAGAGTGAAACATATGTTTGAAACACTTTGCGCGCAGTAATCTATCATTGACAATAAAGTTTAGAGAATGCAAAGCAGCATTACATAGAGTATCAGAAAAGGTAGTAAACAATTAGATATTCTACACCATGTACGAGTGTGCTTACAAAAATACAGGTTAGGATCAGAGAATCCGTTTAACCCAATGCAATTTCAGCCACTCAATATACGTCAAATATCAATGTATTGGACAGTTAATCTTCATTTCATAAACATTACCAAACTTTTATTTTTGTCTTCATTTCATTCATGTATCTTCGATTTTCATGAGCAATACTGGAAAGCATTACTGCTGTTAAAATGAATTAAGTACACAAAGAAAATTATCAAGAGGCAATATCCATGACATAGTGCTGTACTCTACATATACTTGTGCAATTTATCTCTTGAATTAGGCTTATGTAATCATGATATAGTCTCATGGCACTAAGACTTCACGACATACCGTGTAGATGTGCAATTTTCAGGAAAATATATAAGTAATTTATGAGCAGCTAGCTTATTCTAGTAGCGTATGAGCAGGGAAATGTCGCACTACGCCATGACCTTATAAACAAGTGCACAGGCCTTGATTATCACTTCAAAATTTCGGGTATAAAGAATGCATCATTGGAACTTCAGCTAACTATGTAATTCATCCATCCCTCCCCTTAAAAACATGCAATGCCTTTCTTTTATGTATTAATAGTTTTGTACAGAGAACTAAATACAATACAGGAATTAAAATTAAACACGACATCACTAGTTACCTGCTGTTTGGTGAGATTGCAATCTGAAACATTGCACACTTATTATCCTTTGATAAATTGAAGTCAGTCACTTTGCAAAGTGTGAAAGAACTTAAGATCTTCATCGTTTTGCCATTTTATAAAGTTGCGATATGAAAAACGTAGCTGGACTGTCTATTGAAAACAAATACTCTGGAGTACATCATTCCTTTCTCAGTTCTTGTACTTTCCGAAGTTGTAAAAACTTTAATTTCTAAATTTCTGAGTTCTTTGTCAGACTCAGATACATATTGAGTGAGTTTTTTAAACAAACTAAATATTTTAGAACATTGAACGGAATTTGCTTATTGCGCTTAGATCTTTTAACATCTACTTTAAGGATCATCTACTTTAAGGAATTTGCCAAATTAATTAAGTCATCTTTTCTGTGAGAATCAAGTGTGCCCTGATCAAGGTCCTCCCTAATTTCGTCTTGCTTGAATTCTACCTTTATGAAAATATCCCTGATTTCACGATGCTGGCAAAAAGTTGTACAAAAGGCATGAAATTGTTCAATACTGGCCAAGCCCCAAAATTCTGATATGTCAGAAAAAAAACGGTGAAGTCAGTAATTTTCTTTAACATATAATAGGACTTGAAATTAACGCTCTCATGCAGGAGAATGACTTCAAGAATGTTCAAGAATAATTTAACGCCTGTCACGGTAGGGGGAATAACATGCATAACAAACCTTTCCTTAAAAAAAAAAAACAATCAAAAGAAAACCTTTTTTTTTAAAAATGTGATATTAAAACTAAGAAAAAAATATACTCAAAAAGAGAGAGAGACGGTCTGCAATCACATAATGTATGGCCTTTATATGTCCAGTGTCAAGGTTATGCCGTGTAAAATGAAACTCCATCTGACAATTTCTGATTTTTGCCCTTTAATTTTTTCAATTAAACAAGAGGGTTGTGGTTAATATAATCCACTATTGACTTGTTTGAAGAAGTAACATAAACTTCCACATGCTGTAAGGGTAATATCAAATACAAACACTATTTTGTTACGGTAGAGTAGTTTTGTGCTATTTATTTAATTTGCATGAAAAGTGGCAGACATGATGATCTGTCCTATGACTATCCACTTGCAATAACACAGCACCAGCAGCACAATTACTGGCATCTACAGCAAATTTAAATGGTAACTGAAATCCATTGAGTACATCAGATTTTCCACATATGTTTCCCACTCAATCGATGCAATCACCAATCCTTGTGATCAGGGAGTGTCTGTTGTTGTGAAAGTGTTCACTTTACTGTAGTCTGTACACATACAGTAACTTTCTTTGTGTTTTTGCACATGTATGCACGGTGAACTCCAGTTTATTGTAACTCGTTTCATTAACGTCATCGTCAGACAGATATTTGACCTCTTGCTGATAATATGTCGCTTTTGCTGCACCAATTCTATACTGATGTTGTTTCGAAGGATCAGATTACTATCTTTGACATCAAAATTATGATGAATGATTATTGTCTTTGTTGTAACATCTCGAAATGAATGTTCGTATTCATGATCATTCATTTTTTCTGTTGTCGCTGTGCATAATGCAGACGCGCCATCTTAGACACAGATTTCTCCAGGATGTTGAAATTCAGGAGTTTGACGGATCCCAGCTTTGAAAATCAGAGTATTTAACTCAAGTCGGTTTCACTATTATAACATATATAATGGTTTGAACTGACTACACTGAGGTTGTGTTCCTGTAGGGTTATTCTTACCCGATTGAAAACTAGCCGAATTTATTAATATGGCTTAAGAACATTTATGTTGCATTGCTGTTTTGTACTCGCCTGTCAGTGGTTATTAAAACGCAATTTTAATCGCACAGTTCCTTTTCAATGAAATAAGGACCAAAGTAACGAGCATTGGGTGGTTTGCCAGGAACAGGATGTCTCTCTGTCTTACAAAGAGGTTTAATCTAGAAAATGATTGCTATTGGCCAGCAGAAGTATTCCAAGAGGTTTCACATCCACTAGGGATCACGGAATGATCTGTATCAAATACTGGATTGAGAAAGTGTTATTTAAGTCAACCTCTGTGACGCCATTTTTGAGAATATTTAGATTCAAAAGAAATTTTATTTGACATTGCTCAAGTAACAACATATTCAGGATACAACCGTGAATTTTGTGCTCAATTAGCCTTGGATCCTGATTTAAACTAGGTTTATCGGTCACAGATGAATTTGTAATGACCTTGTCCCCAGCAAAGCTCGTTTCAAAGAAGATGGTGAATCCCTTCAAAAGGTGCGCATAAAGAGGCCAGGCCTAATACCAAATGTCACAGTTCAAGAAACAAAGTTCTAAGATACATATACACTATGGAGAGGAACGGGAATGACGTAACTACGTTCCTTTAATGGGAACTTTAGAACCTGGAAATGACTTTTCAGAGAAAGATAGGGTATCTGCCAACAAAGACATGGTCAGCTTTGTTATCGAAGTCAATACCTCACGGCTGCTATAGTATGTCTGGCAAAAATACGGAGAAAAGGGCGACCCAAGCAAATTCAAGTACTCACAATGCTACCAGTGACAGCGCAGAAGGAGACCATGACCGAGAAATCACTCTGGCTTACTGGAGTATGCAGATTCAGCGTATTCAAGCAAATCTAATGCAGAAATTAGCTGGTTCTGAGACAAAGGTAATGCCGTCAATTGATATTGCTATCAAGGAGATTTGAGACAAAAGTTTAATGGAAATTCAAAGCTAAGAGGTGATTTTGAACGTCTGGCAAAAAGAGTTTAAAACCTTGAGACTAACGCAAGCGGAGATAGAGAAAACAATGACAGCAACAGGTGTGTAATTGTAATTCGAGTTTGAAACAGCATGGTGATGAGAATCTCAGTGACGTGGTGAGTGCCTTGTTTCGAAATGGGCTGAAACTTGAGGAGCTCGAAGCTAAATGTTCTCATGTAACACAGAAAAAAACATTCACCAGCAAACCTGGCGTAATACTAGCAACTTTGGAATTCTAGAAACTTTGGGAGGAAAACAGGCTTTGATGAAGGCCAAGCGCTCTCTACAAAGGTAAGATTGATATATAAAACAGTCTATATTGGAAGTGATGTATAGATAGACATTCGACAAACACATGCAAATTTTCGTAATATTCTACGTGCCATAGGAGATGACCATAAATTGACATGGAAAATACAGCAGAATAATATGGGACAAAGCACAAGATTCAGAATAGGAGACAACCCAGCCGACTATTTCTATCGGTTGTTGAAATTTGAACAGACAGAAAAACAAACAGACAAACATAAATACGGACATACACAGAGAATTAAAACATCAGTCCACAATAGCTCATTCGAATGAACACAAGAGCTAATCATTGTAGTCAAAGTAATTGCTATTTTTCCAAGTCCTGTGTGCCCACTCCTCCCTTGCTATGTGAATGAGCAAAAATATGTCAAAATATTACTGCAAAAATTAATTTCTGCTGAACTATGCAACCAACAACCCCAAAAACCTAATCAAATCTAGTTCCAATCCTAAAAAATCTGTGTTTCTATTATATGGCATTTGATGAATGTGATTTGAGAGATATGACCCATAACACACACACACACACACATACACACACACACACACACACACACATACATATTACAGACAAACATACATACTTAAAAACGCCACCACTCCAATAACAGAGAACTCGTTACAAAGAAACTAAACTTAGATATTGCATGTGTGTGTGAAACGTTTTTGAAAGGAAGCGGTGTCTTTGAGTTGGATAACTATGTCTTCTTCAGCATAACAGAAATGCATTTAAGAAGAGTTATACGTTGCTAGGGAGGTGTTGGCATATTTGTGCATATTCGTTTACTGAACCTATACGATGTAACTGTAATAGATAATAATGTGGAAGGTATCTTGTGGCTTAAACTCAAACACAGGCTTTCTGAAGGCTCTTTTACCATATGTTGTTATCTACAACCTAAAAGTTCTCCACGGGGAGATATTGGCAATGACTTCTTTGAATATCTCACTCAAGAAGTGCATGTACTTGACCAAGATTGTGTCGACTTTCACGTTTTGTGTGGTGACTTCAACGCCAGATGCGGTCTATTGCAGGACTATATAACAGATTTACATGATGTACCACCGATATCCGTTGTAGATGAGGTGAAAAATTCCTACGGTGATTCGCTGATTGACTTTTGCAAAGATAATGACATGTGCATGTTAAATGGGCGTGGCAATGATCAATATAATGGTTTTACGTCAGTATCAATAAAAGGTTCTGCAGTAGTTGACTATTGTTTAGTACCAGTCGTCAATATGAATACATTCAACAATTTCTAAGTGTGGTCTAATGCACGAATTTGTGATGAGCTCGGTATTTTTCCTACCGGCACGGCACCCGATTGTGTTCTCACTTGGAATATTTGTGTAGAATTTGATGGCAAAAACGAGGTTTCTGTATCGCGCTCAAGTGACTGCAGGAACGTTGCACCAAAAACAAAAGGGGTTTACCAGTTCGACCATATTTCAGATGAATTTATGTGCAACCAGAACACTCGTGTTCATGTCTCTAAAATCATTGAAAATCTCGAACGAGCTCAATTGTAACAATTGGATGTTGATGCTATATACAATGATATCTGTGAACTTTCAAAAGTGAGATGGATACGCATCTAGAGTTCAAAGATATATCGTTGAGAACCACAAAACGTCGCAGGAAAAATAAACCATGGTGGTCAACATTACTGTCTCAGACTTATGGAAATAAGCTTATCAAAAAGAGAAACTTTGGCTCAGATTCAAAGGTCCATCTAGGCTTAAATCAGACGGAGACACTCATTCAATTTTTTATTTTACATTTTTAAAATTGTGTTCTTGGCACAGCACCTTTCTCTGCCGCTCTAAAATGTAACAGGCGAAAACGGTTTACATGGTCGGCTAATGATAATAATAATAGGTTTATTGCTTTTCAAGGCCACCGGCAAAAAAAGAAGGGTCTTACAAAATATCTTGTACAGCGTTATTTAATCACACAGACACGATGTTTACATTTTATATATGTATAGGTGATATATAAGTGATATGCAAATATATAGATATCTTAATAATTGAATAAACCATGACATTGTAAAAAAGGCTTCATAACACTATATCACAGCACTTATTATGGAATATCTCAATTCTGCTGCTTTATAAATGAATTTACCAATGTTTATAAGTACATCTGAATTTGTTGACCTTAGTAACCTCTGAAATTTATCAAAATTTGGCTTATTATATGTGTCCCTTTATAAATACTCATTTCTGAGGATATTATAAATAAAAAATGATATTCGTCTTCAACAACCCCACTATCGCATAGTTGACAAACTCTTAGATGTAAGGGAATATTCTGATACCGACCTTCTTGTACTGCAAGAGGAAGAGTCGAACATCTAAAACGTGCCAGTGCGTGATAAATTTACTTTTACATCTTAAAATTAAATATATCTCTGCATCTAGTAAGCTTTTGTATGTATTGTATATGCGAAGTTTTTGTTTCCTTCCTACACTAGGTCACCATGTTTGTTTGCATATATCCGTTACCCTGGAATAAAAGGTGATAAAAATACATTCTTGTCTCCAAATTCCTGCGATAACCATACAAACCCGAACCCATAATAAAACAAAATGTTTTGATTGACGTAGCCCAATTGTGTCTACCTAATTGGTCTAAATTGCGTAACATAACATATGCAGACCGGAGGAGTCTGTCATCTGGCATCTCAGTCATGTTCAGCCAATAGCCTATGTAGCATCTTAGTGTAGAAACAAAGACGGGCAGACGACCGCATTCCCCTACAACTGCTTCAATGGTAGCGTTACCAGAAACTGCTAATAGTCGGCGACACCATTTTCTGTGAACTTTTAAAAGTAGATCATAGTACTGGTAGCCCCATATTTCCGCTCCATTACATAGAATAGGCAGAATTATACAATCAAACATTTAAAAATGGGTTAAATATGACACATACTCTAGTTTGTTTCGAGCACTTAGTAACTTATAAGAGGCTTTCCTTGTTTGACTTGCTAGAGTAGAAACAGCTTTCGTCCAAATGTTTCGGCACGATATAACTAAGCTTAAATAGTTATAATAAGACACTACTTCAATCTTAGAGAAGTTAAAAAACCCTACCTCATTGCGGGCGCTTCGGCCTCCTTTTCGAAAAATTCAATTTTTTGTTGTATTTTTTTTTTCAGATTAACAGCCATCCGCCACTTATTACAAAACTCAGCAAGAACGTGTATAAGTAGCTGTTAGTTTCCTACAGAGTCTGCAAAAAGGCTATATCGTCGGCATACAAAACGATCTTACATATCTTGAATAAGCTGAATGCCTGTACGGCCGTAATTGGAAATCATTGAGCTAAGTTCCTCAATAATAATGAGAATAGCAGCGGACTTAAGATGCAGCCTTGCCTTACACCTTTTGGTTTGAAGTGACATTTCCTGCTCTGACACATGCTTTGATATTTGTATACATTGAACGCAAAATACAAAACATTTTACCATCGACCCCTAATGACTTTTGTTTTAGTAGGAGTAAAGAGTGATTGATTTTGTCGAAGGCTTTGGAGAAGTCGACAAATAGGCAATAGAATTTGCCACGTCTGAAGCTTAGATACTTTTGTATAATGGCATGCAGTACAAAATATTATCAATGGTATTGCCGCCTTTGCGGCACCCAGTCTGGTAATCTGACAAAACATTAGTTTCTTCGGACCATTCGGATAAACGGCGATTTCAAATTGACGTAAAAATCTTACCCAGCGAGTTCAAAAGTGAAATTCCCCAACAGTTGTTGGCTTCGTTCCAACAACCACTTTTGAAAATTGGAATGATAATTCCACTGCGAGGGAAAATGACCAGTATCAAAGATTAAGTTAAACAATTCTACTGGCACTGGTAATATCACATGAGCTGAGAATTTATGAAATTTGTTTGGAATATTGTCAGGCTAGGAGATTTTCCATTTTTAAACTCGCCAGGCTAACAAGAACCTCTTCCTCTGTAATTGCAGAGTTTGATAGAGTGTTGTAACCAGTCTCTGAGTTGGCAGGCATTTCTGTAAAATTACTAAGTGCACTAATTTCACCTCCCACTGAGTTAAAGATATCACTCTCTTGCCACCACTAATGAATCGTTACACAAAGTAGAAAAGTGTTGATACCAAGTTTGTATTTCGATTTTGTTGTCTGTATTACGATGCTTACAGATAACTCTTTTCAAAATTGACCAGATATCTTTCGAACCGTCAGCAGTTGCCTCATTCAATTGCTGTCGAATACTTAGTTTATACTCTTCCTTACTGTATTTACACTTTTTTGAACTTGTTGTTCTCGTCAAGGTAATCTTGTAACTAATCATTTGATTCCCGACTTTCTAAACTGTTTGAGTTTCTCATACATATCTCTCTTTGCTTGTTTGCAAGACGTTCCAAACAAAGGGGGCTGTGAAACCTTACGCTAGTTGAGCTAACTCTGCGACAGTCGATACCTGCCTCGTTAATTTTTGGAATAATTTGCTCGGGGTTTGGCAAGGCGTCCTTTGCTTCTTCGAACTCTGCTTGAAAAGATGAAGAAACCAAGTTTTGTCGAAATGAAACGGAACCTTGTTCTGACCAAGACTGAGACAATTATTTATGGAAGTTAGACGGTTGTTTCATTCTTCATTAGAAAGCAAAATGATGGTACAATACATCACAACAACAGAAATTGCTGGATGTGTTCACCGAGGGGACAAATTTCAGAAAGACTGTATGAGATATTTTCATCAATCAAACGTAAACAACCGATACCAGTGGAAATTGTAAATTAGGGTGTATCATTTACTGATCCTGAGGCTCTGTTGAAAAGGTGGAGAAACGATTTTGCAAATTTATTCAGCACGAATGAACGTTCATTAAAAGATGACTCCGAAGAGTTTTGTTTTGATGATGAACACCTGTGTGCAATAATGAATAAATTAAAGCAATTTGACAGCGAGTATGATGACCTGAAACCCCCAGACATCTTCTATCCAGACATTTCAGAGTTAAATCAACCAATCACAATTGCAGAAACTGAATGGGCCATCCAAATAGCAAAATGTGGTAAAGCGACAGGTTTGGATAAAATACGTAACGAAATTCTCAAGAACAAGGCCTCCACAAAATTACTGCATCGACTTCTTGCTTCGTGTTTTGATTCGGGCATTGTACCAAGCATCTGGCGTCAAGGACTTATTCATCCGATACCAAAAGGTGGAAACAAAGATAGGCGTGTCCCACTGGACTACAGAGGAATTACGCTGATATCCTGCGTATGTAAAGTATTTAATTCAGTACTCAAAATTCTCCTGTTGAACTGGTTAGAGAAACACATCAAACTGGCAAATTAACAAAATGGTTTTCGTAAACTGAAATCGTGTCTGGATCATATATTTGTATTGTATTCTGTGATCGCAAACCGACTTTACAAAGGAAAAATCTACGTTTGCATGTTTTGTTAAATGACGAAGGCGTTTGACTGCGTGCAGAGAAACTGTTTTATGGTATTAATTTAGTAAATATGGCGTAACTGGAATTTTTCTGACTATCCCTTTACAATGGAATAACATGCATGGCACAGATTGACAATCACCTCATAGACAGCTTTCCTGATGACATCGGAGTCAAACTAGGTGATATTATACCTCCAACACCTTTTGCCATTTACCTCGACGATTTAGTAAGTGAAATTAAGAAAACAAGCACTTGAATAAAAGTTGGAGATGAAACGGTCAGCATATTACTGTATGCAGACGATATTGTTTTGTTGGCTGATACAGAGGGAAATTTGCAACGTTTAATTTATAAAGTTTACATTACTCTAACAAATAGAGACTAAGACTGAGTAAAGACAAACTTCAGCTGTGCACTTCCGGAATCCGAAAACTCCATATACACAAATTTTGTTCCACTGTGGGCCCATGTCAGTTGGCGTAACGTCAAAATATAAATACTTGGTATGTACTTTAATGAACATCTGTACTTCAACGTAACTACATAACTACGTAACTTCAAACGCTTTTTTGGCAGGTATCGCAAGCTGGTAGATAAATACAATATCTCTCTTCCACAAATGATCACTTATGACATCGGCGACATTGGACCTTAGTTAGTGACCTCTACCTATCTGACTTATAGATTGATATATGGCGGGTGCCACATGTTGGGCAGGATGCGCTTACTATTTTCGAAACACCTGACATCACTTCTTGGTCTTCTGGCCAGAGGTCCATATATCTTTCTTTCATGAATATGACTTTGTTTGTGTACCGTCTATTAACTGTCTGTTCTGTGCTGTTTTGTGTCTACTCGCGAATATATAGCTCAATTTCTCTTTGAAGACAAAATGTGTAGGTGTGTACGGAAATTTTGTTCGAATATCGTTATAAAGACTACAGTCAAAGACAAAATGAAACTTTTCTTCAACGGCATTATCATTACAAAGAACACATTTTCACTCAGCAATCTCTACGTTTGAGTAGCGCCCAGTTTTGAGTTTCAATGGCAATGTTCCGTTACGTAATCTCGCAACAACTGAGCGGTATTTGTGTTGACAAGTGATACATACTCTACTTTGCGCTTGTACTCACTTGGCATCCAACCCATATCACCATACGTGATGCAATAGGGCTAGATACCCCAACTCAAAGGAAAGACCGCATTGCTCTATGTTGCACGTTATCAATGCTGTTAGTAATTTTTTTGGCGCCAAACAGCTGACGCGTAGCCAAGGATTGGAACGACCAACGAATCAACCGTTTCGTGTACATTTGGTATGACATTCCTCCGTACAATCTGCATTTTGCAATAATTACCCCAATTGCTTTGGCGAGGTGAAATAATCGCAATCATACCAATCCATAATCCAATGACAGTTGGTCGGAATTCGTAAGACAATGGCTGTAAACGTAGACACTGTCAGAAAATGTTCAAGGTTACTGTATGAAATGTTCATAAGAAGGAGGAACACAGTAGCATCTATCTAATCCAAGTTTAGTAAATTCTAAACCGGATTATAGATTGATGTTCGCACAGTAAACGGTATATAAAATACGTTAAGTGACTCATAAGGAACGCCCGGCTGGGGTTTCAAATTATTTAAGCTTACAACAGATTTGTATTTTTTTCTCCTTTGTATGAAGCCGTGTCACTGTAATAAATTATATATCCATCTATCTATGTTACCTCTTACTGGGGTGGCGGAAGACAAGTCACTAGAAAGTGATACCAAGCCATCATAAATGGGTCGAAAATATTGATAATGGTATCGCGAGGAGAACTGACCTTGACCTCTTTGTTTGGAGATAAGATTTTAGTTGGGCCTCAGAAAATGTGTCTCGAATTTAGATGTTGAAGAAATAAAGCCGATGGGCTTTGATCCACTTTTACCACTCCGACCTTCACGTTTTCTTTTAAGTTTGAGACAATGTGATATAAATGGCCATATTTTTTACAATAATGACAAGAAATAGTACCAAATTTCAAAAGAGGATTAAGACTTAGGATCTGATAACGTAGTAGTGTTACTTTAACTCTGTGAACTGTTTTCGTGTTATAGTGTACTCTCTTTTCAGAAATTCCTAGATGGACAGGAGTTACATTTTCATACACTTTTTCAGTATGGAAAGGAAGGGGTTGTTTTGTGACATATAGCGGCGAAAAGGTTTCTTTCCACTCACATTTCATGCGACATTGCTTCGCCGTCAGTCCCCGAGAACGCCCGTTTTATGTCATAACAGGAACGATCCGTTCTCTCGAGAACGACTCAAGAAATATAGGGTAAAGTCAGAAAATGCCTCAATGTGTCTCAAAACGAGGATGTTCGTTTCTTGCATATAAAAAGAACATGCATTTTATGAATTCAGTACACTGGAAAAATAGTTTATATGCGCTTAGCATATTTACATATATTGACGTGTATTGAACACAATATTAATTGCATACACAACGTATATCTTTATATATGGAACATTCCAATACGTTGATATGCGTAGCCCATTTCTATGCAGATCATGAGTATACGTAATGCAGATCTTTACACACTAAGTGTACACTGTAGTTTTGCATTTCATTAGTATACATACGTGTATACTTCACGTATTTGACCTATGCACAGACTCTACCGTGGACGAAAATGACAATTCGCCGCTGTGTGAAATTTATCTCTGCGCTGTGTTTAATTTGTCTCCGCGCTGTATAAAAATCGTCGCGCTGTGTTAACAAAATCCCCGCGCTATGTTAAAAGCTCATTCGCGCTGTGTTAAAAAAACATTCGCGCTGTACGCGCTGTGTAAAAATCTTCTCCGCCCTGTTTACAAATCTCCGCGCTGTGTTAAACTTTTTCAAACGTTTATCAATTACTCTTCCCAAGATTTTCGTTCACAATCAGGAATAAAAATCAGGGGTCACCGCATAAATTTAGGTATAAAAGAAATAAATGACCAAAGATTTACCGATATTTGATATTAAAAATAGCCACCACCACTGTGCTAACTATATGGAGAACAATAAAGTTTTGGGTTTTTGGAAAATTAAGACGGTACGCGAGCTTTAAAATGAGCCTACCAAACTATGGGTTTATTTAGACCCTATACCATGCAGAAGGGATTTTGGTTGAAAGGGTGAAACTGTTGAATACGCCCTCCCTGTAGAGATTTTATCTCGAAGCGTCTCTCACGTGGTCAAGGCGTGTGAAGTTCATTGACTCAGATCGTACGAGAAGCAGATAAGAGATAGTGTGATAGTTTAATTAATTATTGGTTAAGATTTCAATGAGAACAATCGAGAACGGGATATTCCATGGTGTGATCTTATTTAATCTTAAGAAACAATCAAAGACTGGCGGGAAAATTACCACGTGATAACTTTTGTAATTGTGTAAGTTTGAAGATGTATTTAACTTTATAGAGACCTTAGGCTAAAGACCTGAGATCAGACCATTGACAGTGAACGTTACGGTTGCTGTCTTGCAATAAAGTACAAGGTTGTGTTAAATCTACATCTTGGGGTGTCAGCTTCAGTTACTGAAAGCATTACGATCCAGACTGGTACCTCAACTCGTAAATTCCCCTAACTACGAGCGCAACAATTTGGTGTCAGAATCCGGAGTATACTGAAGCAGGACGAATATATGATTCTTAGATCTGGTAAAATCAACGGGCGACAAGAACCAGACATGGTAGACCCGGCTGAAGGACCACTGAACCAGCAGCAAGAGCGACTGTATGGTGACATGTCACGATTGATCGAAGATGCACGGCAGCGGATGGAGGTGAACTATGACCGGAGAGACGAAGGCGACTTGCAGAAATGGACGTCCGAGGTAGGCAATGTGGCATAGATAATGTTGGTGCTAACGTCATGCCTCGAAGATACACCGGACGCGAGAGTGGATGTCTACAGAAATGGCTGAAGAAGTTTGATATGTGTGTGAGTTTAGAACAAGTACGACCAGCCAACGTCAGCGATGCTTGTGGTTCACCTTCCAGTTGGCTTTGTAATACACGAACTGATTACGTGACGAATGAACTGACAATGATAAGAAGCAGAATTTCGGAATACACCCAGTGGCACCCATAAAGTGGGACGACAAAGAATAAGATGCATGACTTTTCAGTTTTGTTGATTGTATTTTCTGGTATTTTGGAAGCGACCCTTTTATTAGGATAATACTCTGGACTTGTATGCAAACGAGGTGTCTTTCTTTTTTAAGTGTTGTTTTGTTTTGTTTTGTTTTGATGAAGTTGCAGTTATGTTGTTGTTGAAGAAGTAAGTGTAAGGAGTATGGATGTTTTGTTGTGTATCTCCCCTCAGTCGGCTAGGAATGCCATTGCTAGTGATCCGTAAGTGATACAATGATCCTTAGATTTGACCGAATGGCCTGGGGAATTGAGTTTTGGAGATGAGGCGATGTTGAGTTTATCGCGTTTATTTTTGAAGTTTTTGAAGTTGTTGATGATGTTTTGTTGATGTTTTGCTTTTTGTTGTTTTATGTTTTATGAAGATTTTTGGAGATAGAAAGAGCCCCGAATATTGGCACGGGAGTTGCTATTTGCTACAGTCTAGTGATGCCTATCGGTCGTTACTATGGTTACCTGAACCTTTGACCGAGATATCAGAATACACCAAGCAAAATTACGTCATCCTTCTCAATGTCCACCCCTTCCAGTTAATCCATCCTTTCACACAAATTAAAGAAAATCATCACTGATACATGGAACGATTTTCGAATGGTTTTCGTCGATTTCTGTATTTTATGTAAAATAGTTGAACTTTGAGTTTGTAGTTGGATGCATTTTAGTTATATTATTAGTATTTCTGTAAGTATTTTAGATGCGTTAATGTCAATCTGTAATTTTGTAGGTGCACGAATAATGTCTGACTTATTGCTAACTTGTAAAATATGTGATTTATGCGTATTTTAACCACACTGCCTTACGATTAATGTATTTTTTTATTAGCTCTGCTGTCAGCGACGCGGAGCTTATCAAATAGGTTGATTATCCGTCGTCGTCCATCGTCGTCCGTCGTCGTCCGTCAACAATTGCCTTCTCCTCTGAAACCACAAGTCCAATTGCTTTGAAATTTTATATGCAGTTCACTTGAGGTGACTTCACTTCAGTTTGTTCAAATCAGGGTGAAATATGCATATTTGTATTTTTGGGGCATTTTTTGGTGTTTTTGGTAAAAAAATCTTCTTCTCTGAAACCGCTCGTCCGATTGCTTTGAAATTTGATATGCAGTTTACTTAAGGTGACTTAAATCAGATTTGTTCAAATGGTGGTGAAATTTGCATATTTGTATTTTTAAGGCAATTTTTGTCATTTTTGGTAAAAAAATCTTTAAAAATCTTCTTCTTCAAAACTACTGGTCAGATAGCTTTTATATTTGGTACATATGTCCCTAGGGATGATCTATTTCAGATTTGTTCAAATTGTGCAGAAATATGCAAATTTGCATTTTTAAGGCAATTTTTGCCATTTTGGTCAAAAATGTATTTCTCAAAAGTGCTGGTCTGAGAGTTTTGAAATTTGGTATGCAGATTTCTATAGATGAACTAAGTAATATATATTGAATTTCTGATGAAATCTGTCATTTTGTATTTTGGGGGCAATTTTTGCCATTTTTGGTCAAAAATGTGTATTTCCAAAACTACTCATCTGATAGCTTTGAAATTTGGTATAGAGGTTTGTAAAGATGAACTAAATGATATTTTTGGAAATAATGATGAAATCTGCAATTTTGTAATTTTGGGGCAATTTTTGCCATTTTTGGTCAAAAATGTGTTTCTCAAAAGTACTGGTCTGATAGCTTTGAAATTTGGTATACAGGTTTCTACAGATAAGCTTAGTAATTTATATTGAATTTGTGATGAAATCTGTAATTTTTTTTATTTTTTGGGCAATTTTTGCCATTTTTGGTCAAAAAAAGTGTATTCTCCAAAACTACTTATCTGATAGCTTTGAAATTTGGTATACAGGTTTCCATAGATGAACTAAATGATATTTATTGAAATAATGATGACATCTGCAATTTTGAATTTGGGGCAATTTATCCCATTTTTGGTCAAAAAATGCGTTTCTCAAAAAGTACTGGTCTAACAGCTTTGAAATTTGGTATACAGGTTCTATATATGAACTAAGTGTGATATTTTGAAATAATGATGAAATCTGCAATTTTTATTTTGGGGGCAATTGTTGCCATTGTTGGTCAGACTATTTTATTCTCAAAAAACTACTCATCAGATAGCTTTGGTTGACATATTCTTAGGGATGATCGGATGTGATATATTCAAAGTATGATGAAATCTTCAATTTTGTATTTTTGCAGCTTATTTTAGCCACTTTTTTCTGGCCACTGCATTGAGTTAAGAAAGATTTCCACCTTCTTTATCAACATGTGTCAAAAATAGTTATTCTGTACATAAACACAGCGGAGCTATATCGGCCGCTAGGTCGCTTGTTTTAAGTAGATTGCAATTGTCAACTATCGCCGTGCTTCGTCACTCGTTTTGACCAGCAAGGACGCTTGTTATAAAAAAGGTGGGAGAGTGTAACGCCCCTCCCTGTAGAAGCGTCCCTCACGTGGCCAAGGCGTGTGAAGGTCATTGACTCAGATCGTACGAGAAGCAGACAAGAGGTAGTGTGATAGTTTAATTAATTATTGGTTAAGATTTCATTTAGAACAATCGAGAACGGGGTATGCCACGATGTGATCTTATTAATCTTAAGAAACAATCAAAGACTGGCGGAAAATTACCACGTGATAACTTTTGTAATTATGTAAGTTCGACGATGTATTTAACTTATAGACTAGAGATCAGACCGTTGACGGTGATCGACACGGTTGCCATCTTGCAATAAAGTACAAGGTTGTGTTAAATCTACATCTTGGTGTGTCAGCTTCAGTTACTGAAAGCATTACGATCCAGACTGGTACTCAACTCGTAAATTCCCTAAATACGAGCGCAACAGAAGTACTTCAAGGCTGTACAAAATAAATTGTTTCCACTGGCAGGTACCAAGAGACGATAGACTGTCTTAAGTAGTCTCTGAAGGTGCCACCCACATTGGTTAATTATGGCTAAGTTTTAATAGATTGGTTGATAATTAAGTTGCTAATCGCATCTGCTGCATAGGATATGTGGCATGAATGACCAAAAACCTGAGTATGCATGATTGTGTACTTAGTGTTCTCTTTACTTACAAGTTATTTAAATATGCATTATAACTGCTAACTTTCTGGAACCGAAAAGACTACTAGCGTTGTATTTCAGGAAGAGGTAAAAAGGAGGAATTTTTTTCCATTTAAAAACTTAAATGCTAAAAAGGGCAGTCTTAAATCCGTGGTGGTTGCATTGCTGGTTGTTGAGATTGGCTGATTATGTGAATGTCTTGCATTTCCTTAAGTTTGAAATTTGGCTGCAGTAAGTCAATTTTCTCAGAGATAAAGTTGATAAAAAGCCTGTACCTTTAACAAGTTCATATAAAGCAACAAGTTTCTTGGACGAATGCTTGGAAACCAAAGTGCGAACATCAAGCAATGAGAAAGGATTTTTCTGCATATTGTTTAAATATCCAACAAAGGCTGATCTATTCTCAAATCAACAACAGCTAATTTTTTGACATTGACCTACATATTGAAGCATCTACACTGAATATCTGTTGGAACCTGTGTGTGAATCTCATACAAAATGTCCACTGGCCAATAGGGACAGCAATTTTAAACAATCGCTGGCCCTGAAGAAATAAACTGGTCCGATCCTCAGGTCAAATCCAAATATAATGCAGGTTTTTTTTACCCACTCTCGGGGGACGGGGGGGGGGTTAGAACATTTGATTAAAAAAATATAAATACACACTTTAGCATCCTAACATTAAACTGTTTTGTGCCTTTTAATTCATTTAAAGGAAAGCACAACTGGTCTCACTGCCAAAAAATGTATGAAATCAGTGAAAGGTTAAACACAAACACGTAAAAGGGTTGTTTTTCTTAAACAGCCTTTCACAACAAATATTTCTAACATTGAGAAAATTAGCGCAAGCGTGAGATTGAAGTTGAAATATGTCCAAACACGAAAAACCTAAGCGTCCAGAAGTCCGATCAGAGATGGATAAGTTTTGGCACCACAAACACAAGATCACACGCAAATCGAGTCACTACAACAGTTGACTCTTTCAAAAATCATTTATTTATTTTATTTCTACACTTTTATTGAACGGCCGAATTACTTTACAGTAATCTTCATCGAGGCTCTTTCGGGAAAAAACCAAAAAAAACACCAAAAACTACATATCACAGACATGCGTACAAGAGACGGAACTACATGGAAACAATTCTCCTTCTTATGTAGTCTTTCAAGTTACGATTGAAAGTATAAGGAGTAGTACTCTGTCTAATATCTATAGGTAAAGCATTCCATACTTTAGATCCTCGGAAATGGAACCTACGTTGATCAGATTTTGAAATATACCTTGGTACATAACAGTCCTGGCGATATGCAGACCGCGTATTATGGTCATGAACATTGCAGTTGAAGGTAAATAAGCTTGATAAATATTGTTGACAGAAACCATTCATACATTTAAACATTAAAATTGCAGTTAAGTAAAAAAATACGCTGTCTAACTGACATAACATTCAGAGATGAAATATATTTTTACTATAACCCAAACGAGAAATCCTGTTATAGAAAGTCAAAGGGAAGTTTAAAAAGTATACATAATGCTCGTTTCTGAAGAATGAAAACTTTATCAATATTTTTTTTCGATTGCATTACCCCAAACAATACAGCAATAGTCAAAAGCGCTCTGGAACAATCCAAAATATAGCATCATACGATACTCATAGGGGATATATGATCGTATCTACGTAATAGACCTATACGCATACTTAATTTCTTACAGAATGTATCGATATGAACATCCCATGATAAAGTTAAATCTAGTGTCACATCTAAAATTTTCCCAGATTGAACTTGGGAAATCAAAATGTCAGAAATATATAACGACAACTGATTATCAGTCCCATTTATAAGATTCAACCTGTAAGGGGTTGTAATTAAGAGAGACTATGTTTTACTTATATTTATACGCATACCATTCGCCATCATCCAATTTGAGATGGGACGAATATCCCTATTTGTGGCCTCATTAACCTCGCCAATACATTTACCCCTTGTAAGTAGTGTTTGATCATCAGCGTACATATGCAAGGAAGAGGAGTCAACAGATAACGAAAGATCTTTAATAACAAGCATAAATAATAAAGGTCCAAAATAGAACCTTTTGGGACTCCTGCAGCTACAGGACGTTTGGTTGATAAACTACCCCTATATGGCTTCTCTTTGAGGAAGATGACTATCATCAAATTGAAGAAAGGAATACAAAAGAATTGGGCAAGTGATGAAGAGAAAAATACTGAAATGTCGAAACCCACGTTAAAAGACGAATCACAAAAATGTAAGCTTTAGAGGCTACCAAGGCAAATGGCCATCGAGGTAAAATCACAATTATGAAGGCGCGATTTTGCACACTGTTTAAATATCGGACATTTACTTTCTAGTTTCGAAGTTTGGCATCAAAAATATTTCTGTCATACATTATAATCCATATATTGGGTCTAATATCGATATCAGACGACACACGAACGACTTGCCTCCTGTTGGGGCACGCCACATTTGCTAAATTGACGATATTTTACCTTAGGCTGATACATAAGGGCTATTTTTGGGACTCAAATAATCGATACAAGACAAATCTATAATGACTTTGCCTTGCGTTTCAACACGCCAGGACTGTGAAATCACAGATATTTACTTCATATTTATAGGAAATTGGACTCTTACATAGATACTGGAATGCTTGCCTTGTGCCTCGGGCACGTCTGGTCAATGTAAAATTGCCGATGTTTTTTTGCGATTTGAGGACTCTAATAGCATTTCTGGTCGATTCTTGACTTTCAAATCGCGGGTAAATGTCCAATATATATATATATGAGATTTTATCAACTCACAGATATTGACAGGCACGACTTCCTCAATCCGACTCTTACTTCGATACTAGACGATACCATACTTGTCAGATTGCGGGGAAATATTAGATGTATATAGGGGATTTCACTATACCTTACAGAAGTGGCCATGCTGTCTGGCCAAGCCCGATTTCCACAGTTAGACATGTAGACCTAAAAGGCAGGTGATGCAACATTTGCTGATTTGATTCAGTATTTTGTCCACAAAATTTTGTTTTGCAATGGACATACCAAGAATTACAACCACTATATGAGTACATTGTATTGTTATTGTACACAATTATATTTTATTCTGGATTGAGCTCCTTTGTACACAATATGAATGAACTTCATATGTATACTTATTGTGTTCACAAGCTAATACCATGGAGCTACCTTTTGGTAGCTCCATGCTAATACTGGCCATTTAAATTAACTCTCAAGAGTAGAACAAGAAATATATAGTCGTCGATACACTGAACATCGTAATGCATCTAGTTACTGCTACTGTCACTTTAGGGACATTGTATTTTACAAAGACTGCTGCAAGGATGGATGAAAAAAAATGTTGCCGTACAAGCCCCCTATCAAATTGTCCAACCCAAAGAAATAATAGCAAAAGCATTGGCAGCCTACCATATATTGTATAAATAAATATAATGCACCTTTCTAGTTGTTGTATTACATAATCATTTACAACTTTCTCTACATGTGTATTTCTGGCCATCAACATTCCAACATCTTACAAATGAGAGATGCGTACTTTTGTTCGTAAATAATGCACTCCAGTACTTCCGGGTCACATAACTGAATAGCGCTGATCGCGATTTCAGGGTTGTTAGCCTGAGCCATAAATGCCACGAACTAGCGTGACTTTTAGTAACCATTGTAACGCTAGCAGGTTTATTTTCGTCGTTCATGCGGAAAATGCAGACAAATATTTATTTATGCATGTTAATGAGAAAGAACAGTGACGTCATTTGCGATCAGTGCTACGGTATCTATAGCGCCAGCGCGGAAACAGTTAGAGAGAAATTCAAAACAGCGTGTAGGTTTTTAAACAGCGCGTAGATTTTTACACAGTGCGGATTTTTTTTTAACACAGCGGGAGATTTTTACACAGCGCGGAGACAAATTTAACACAACGCGGAGCTTTCAACACAGCGAGGAGATTTGTTTGGGTTTTTTTGTTAACGGTAAGAATCAGTGTATGTGTATATATTGTTGTATATCAAGCATTTTGCCCAGTGGTATCGTACTAGCATCATTGAATATATGAAATATGAAGTGAGAGTGAATGCTATTTGTTATCAGGAGTGTTTACTGTTTCTCTGCCTGGGAAACATGCGGCCATTCGTGTGCCCATAAAGTGTTTACATGTACGCCAAATTTAGTACTTTTACATGACATATCTGCTGTCGCGACGTCAAACATGCTATCGAAAAGCTCACCCCTTTCTCTCGCTTCTATATTGCAGGCAGTGCGAAGTCACGATGCGAAGAAGGTGTCACCCAAACCAGCACAGAGAACGTTCTCTTCTAACCAGCAAAACCGCATGAATATGGTATGACAGTTTATACTCTCAGTGAGTCCGCAACTGGTTACGTTTTCAACATTCACTCGCAAACTATCAGTGAGTACGATGTTCCTTTTGTGTGTGACTGTGTGAAATGCGTGATCGTGTCTATCGCAAACGAGTTTGGCGAAAGATCACGTTAAGGAGCGATCAGTTATTATGGCGGGGATGGGCCGGCCGAATCGGGGGGGGGGGGGATTACCTTCAGTTTGAAGAATGCAAAGGTAGCCATGTATTTTCAAAAAGCACAGAGAGGAGTAACTTTTTCATAAGTAACTACCCCGTCAAAGGAAGTTCAAATGTTCAAAATATTCTGGGAAATAAAAAGAATTTACTGCATTATTTCATTCTCGGAAGTCATTTTACTGTAAAATCTGATTTAAACTATAATTATCTTTTGCCTTAGCAACTCTGAGGTGTATGTTCCTATTATATCGAGCTCAGTGAGGGCAATGAAATGCCCGTAATTTACATATTTAAGATATAGCAAGTTATATCAGGAAAAAATATTTAACAATTACATGTAGTACAATCATGAAACTTTAACATGAAATTCCAGTATCATAATTGTGGCCGCATCTGAACTTTAAACATCCTATTTGAATCAAGTACTATTGTATCAATTGCCATACACCTTTGGAAGAACAGATGTGGTTAGTTTTGTATTGTAAAAACTTATTAGTAGTTTTTCCATAGACTCCGGTGTTTAGTGAATCAACATTTCAGAGAAATTCTAAAATAAAATTTTATGCATAGACATCAACTTGTTAAAGGTATGGAAATCGATCCCAGGGCCTAGGAGTGGTACATGTAAAACAGTCTTTATCTTTGCGTAAGAGGCGGAATACACGATGAGTGTATCTGTTTATCCAGGAAATCTAATCCCGACTGCTATGTTTGTACGCACGTAGAGCCAGTCGACGTTGGGACACAAAAACAACACGAGGAACAAACAGACAGGGGTTTTGAACAAAATGTAGCCGGTAATTCACCGATGTCTGTAACTCCATACATGAAAATATTCGTAGCTTGACGCACTTTAAACATAGCTCGTAACAAGGGACAGTGGAAAGCCCATTGAACTACGTGTACAACTATAACAGCCACTCATGTAGTTGTGAACAGTGAAGATTTTTCCGATCAACAACTTTGGTTGACTGACCTTCCTACCGCAATTATTGTTATCTCCCTCGATTCAGCACAAAATTTTCGTATGGACTGTTGATGCGGTGTTTACAGTTGTTACGTAGTGGTAAATCCTAGTCGTATTTACGACTGCTGCGTAAACAGTCACTGAATAAATTTTGCACGCATTTACGAGCACTGGATATTTTTACCGTTTTTAATCGAAAACCGTCCGTATACGCGTATGACAGTGACAAAAACAACACAAGGAATCTGGCGTAAATTGTTACTGATTACTTTGACAAAAAAAAACAAAAACAAATCACCCAAATGCCAAACGGTGATCATACAGAACACTGCAGGTTTCTGGACTAAACGACCCCAAACCGACCGGATCTCAGTCAACTGAGCCGGGCTCGACGTCTACTCTATCAGCGTCAACTCAAACTTTCACTCCAGAAAACTTTACCCCACAAACTGGGAATATACTAAATTTACCTTGAAAAAAATTCAAACTGTGTATCGTATTGAAAAATCTTACCGGAGCCACGGAACAAATTAAAAAACAAAACAAATCCCAACAGAAACAGTGGAATGATCATTAGTGTGCAAGGTCGCTGTATCATATGTCAGGGTAAAAAAATTCTAGCTTTGAAATTTCTGGACAGTACAAAAGATGGGGCAGAATTAGACAAGATTATGACCAATGTGTTACCGCCTATGGTACATAACGTAAGCTTACTGTTGATAGCAGGTAGTTCGGTGTTCAGTGAGAACACGATTCCCAATATACCACCGCTGTTGATTTGAGCTGCTTCCGATCGAAATTTTCAATACAAAGACATGATATCAATAATTTTGCGAGATTATAAGTACCCGCTGTCTTCTTGCCAAATAGCTGCGATCAAGATTATTATGATAGAAGCAGTTAACCGCCGAACACCTGCTTGCTGAGCTTCTTATACACAACGTGTAAAAAAATATTATTCCTGCTGAGAAATACGACAGCAAATATTGCAACGTGAATTTATTACTATTTCCTCGCAATGGTTTTACATCTGTGTCTATTTTAACACTGTCACTGGACCATTTCTGACGATTTTTACAAACAAAGAATCAGCTCACACTCATTGTGGGAACACATTGCAAAGACGTTACAAAACTGTTCATCACATGAAAGATTACCGTAATCCGCGTTTAAAGATGTAGAATTGTATAATGTGGTTTTCATCTTGAAAAATCCCGAATTGCAGCATCTAAATACAACTTCCCGACAACTTGCCGACAACTTACAAGCACACTTCGGTCATCACATGACGGTTGTACCGTACATGTGCTGCCGCCAATGGAGAATCAAAAGACTTCAAATCAAAAGTAAAAAAGTATAGAAAAATATCAATATCCAAGCACTGTAAAACAGAGTAATTTTGATAAGGTCAATTTATTGTATATTATAAAAAATCTCCAGGCCACTCGGAACAGCGTAAGATTATGATCTCACCCGTTCGAATACTACACTCAGACGGTATGGTAAAAATGTGAACTCAGAACGTTATATACTGCTTCCGCAAAGCCAGTCCGCTTAGGTAAAGACGGTAAAATGACCATAGTTATTATTGCTTGTCTCTGTAAATTTCGACGAACATTCGTTAGTTGTTGTCAAATTTCTTGATTTGTCCGAAAACTATTTCAGTGAATGACGTAAGTTTCAAGACACCTGAGTGCAAACACAATATCGGTATCGGATCGGGATAGCAAAATCAGTCACAGACAATCAAGGAAGAACATAAGAGTCTATTAATCTGAGAATTAAATGAATCCTAAGTTACTGCAGGTAATGTTGTGTCCTGGTTTGGAAAGAAAAGTTGATTAAGATTTCAAAAAAACGTCACATAATATTAGAGCAATTTAGTAAAAAACAAGCTCAGAAAAACGTATAGAGAAGAACGACATCACGGCGATCTTCAAACCTTTTATCATGTTTCGGTCTGAACGGTTAACATTTGATGCTATAATCTATGTCAAGTGTCTCTTTTTGGTCAAATCTGACAGAGATGAAGCAATTGCGATTTAGTTTCATCGCCCCGACGTGACAGAAAATAATGCAGCTCATGGGGACCTGTATAATCGTGGCGTGAACGTATCCAATGGCCGTCCACTGCATGGGCCATTGACCGTGCATCGCCAGCAAACAACGGTTTTGGACGTCACGAGAGCATTTTTCCGCAGTCTGTGAGCGTTGAGTGATTTGGGTTGGCTGCATAGATCGGAATCGAGTTGATTTCGGCCGAAAACAGTTCGAAAAGTAGTTTTTCGTGTTCCTTCCGAATTGGATCCGCATGTTGCCGGTTTTGTCCATGGCAATCAGCGGAGCTGTGGTGGGAGGCCGTATAACACCGGGAACACATGGTCATCGTACGCAGGGCTAGGCGACAACATACTTGAGGTCAACATACACATCACCCATTCATGGCCTACAGGTACACATATCACAAACAAACAGGGAGAGGCAATTGCTTGAAACCATGAAGTAGTCCGTTTGTGTCTGAATTCATCTGAGACTCGTGCTTCAGTAACCGTTGGTCAAGTATTTTGCTCAGTTGTAAGAATCGTTTATTCATTGTTGACATCGTAATCGATCGATGTACACAACAAATGTTTGATCGTTTTAACCTTTGCGCGTCCCCTCGTGATTGGCAGCTGTTTGAATGCTTTCATCTATTGTTTGTTGGACGCTTCGAACACAGCATCGAAGCAGTTTTGGCATAAAAATCAACTTAAAATGGAAAAAATGAGAGAATTTCGCCAACAAGGTGATGCCACAAGTATTCACAAAACGTAATATGTTGGAACAATGCTTTAATTTACACCATGGCTGTTGAAAGCTCCAGATTTTCGGGAGCATTCGTTGACGCTGTTATCATGTGCCAAACCAAATAGAAAATGAGCTAATTTTAGAGGAGTTGTGTTTTATGCTTGTTGTTTCCCCTCCCCTGGCTGCCAGGTGGGTTTTTCGAAAAATCAACGGAAGACAGACAAAGAATTTCTTTAAAAGCATATGAAAAATGGTCTGTAATGAATCTGAAGTGTCCAATTGCTGTAGCTTGACGTTTCGCCTAAGCATTAAGGTCGGATGGCTACGCCGTCCGATGCACATTCCACAGTAAAAAAACATACTATATCTAAATTAGATAGTCACATTTAGCGTAGTCTCGAGTGGTCTTACTCATCTGGGTTTCATTACATCTGCCTTGACGTTATAATTCAAGTTCGGCATAAATTCCACGCAAAACGTGACTTTAATAAAGTACAAAGGTGGACAAGAAAAGCGTGGTCAACCAGATCAGCGGACGTGGGCAATGAAATCAGAGCGAATGTTATCAATAGCTGATCGTCCCAGGTGCGTCTTTCGTTTGTGTAGCTTCGAGTAGTGACAATTTTTGCAATGGCGCCATCAAGTGTTAGGTCCTTATTACTGAAGCATTTACTGAGATTTGTGCGTTAGAAGCACCAACAACCAATAGCGTAACACCATGTTGTGTGGATTTGTTGAGGGATTTTTTTAGAGCAAAATATATTTATATAGAAATTTGATTTTTCCGAATTAAAAGTAGTATCTCAACTCAATCTTATATATATTTTTCCATTTTTAATCGAAGTACTGATAATGAACAAATAAGATACCTAAGGCAACATTTCTTGCTTATGAATTTATTAATTGGCAATATTGATCATATATTTTTAAACATCTGATTTTTAGGACCCTGAATATTTGACATTTTAATTCAAAGATTTGCAAACACAGAAACTGGCTCCTATGCATGAATTACGTCCTCTACGGAGATCCTAATTTATGTGATATGCTGTTTGTTATTACGTTATTGCCGTCAAACACAAACGATTTGAACATTTTGCACAATGTCAAGTAGACGTTGGCGAAGGATCGGAATTGTTCTAGCCTTTATGATTCTTCGAGGATAAATGTTTTTGAAAGCTGTAGGTTTGTTTGGTCAAGAATTTGCTCTTATTAGCACTTTATCAATCAAACCAAACTACGTCAAATAACCTTTGAATGTGGTGTATAATTGATAAAAGAATTACAAAGACCTCAGAAGAAACGAATATTTCCATACACATACATGGCGGATAACCCTCACAAACGGCCTGAAAACAGCATGAAGAGTAATTACTCTCAACGAGCGGTCAATTATGCTCGCTAACACAATGGCAAACTTCGAAATATTTGTTATGATGACAGTCGTCCATCCCTGTCTGGAAACCATGCCCCGGCTTGTCACGATGATAAAAAATGGCCTCGGCTGGTTATGGTCTTCTTTCTGCCTCCTTCCAAATTTGTAGTCTTAGATAAAAAACGTAAGCCTCAAGCAAGTAGTCGTCATTAAATTATGACTGTAATTTGATGCAATTTAAAGTTTGCTTCATCAGAACTTTGCTAACGATGTGATACGAAAGATTTAATGTAATCTTTAGTATAGGTTCCCGATGGCTAGGTTTCTGAGTTCTCTTGCCTATTGTCATTTGGATGACCTTGATTCAAGTTGATTCAAGTTTCAAATCCGATTTCAACCTTCAATAATTAAATAATGCTCTTCTATTACGTTAAATGTAAGTATTTTCTTCGCTTTCCTTCACTACAAATATACGTTCAGTGCCTGTCTATATTTGCCTTTTTGTGCTACAAAGACGGATATATATTTCAAGCTAACAACGAATACATGGTAGGAGGGTAGACTTTGCCCATCGTTTTAATATATTTGAATGGCAACTCCTTCACTGATCCTGATTGTGAAATATGGCTTAAGTCCGCTCTACAAATTAAATGTAAACTCACCGACCACCGTTAGCTCTACCCCTCCGAAGGTTTAGATGAAGTTTCGTGGACAATAAATTGATATTGTCCGGAATCATCTTGCAGTACCCCGTCGATAAATAGGCTACTAGTTCCTTCTACGAGCGAAAACCTTTCATATCCGTCGAAAACGTGCTCCGTTTGTCCGTCAGCATGTATAATTGCATCGCAGTTGTCTCGGTCCCCCTTACACCATTCCAACGTACTGGACTGTGCACGATTCTGTTGTCGTAAAGGAGAGTTAAGAATTGCTGATTGCCCAACTCCTCCGCATACATTGACCAAAGGTATATTATATCACACAGTACATGATCCGATGCCTGTGGCAGAAAACAAACACGATTAAAAAGAGTACAAATATTATTCAATTTTGTTTATGGCTGACATACAAAACAATTTTAGAGCGTAGCTTACATGAGGCGGCAAAACGCTGTCAATAACCATATTTTGATGATTGCTGTGAGGAACATCATTTGTAAGGAACGCGTATTGTTGATGCTGACAAGGTACAGCATTTTCGACGAGAATACAGTTTCCTTGACGATTGACTGCGTGGAAACATTCTACGGTACAGAGATTTCATCATTTGTACCCACAATGCCTTTTTTTCATAGAAAAAACCCTACAGTCGCATTTCCTGAAAGAAGTCTACTATGGGCAAGCAACTGCTGCAATGCGTCTGAAAAGCTTAGCTATCATGGGCGTCGCTTCGAATCAATTATTCGGAACGTTGACACTCCTCTTGATTATTGTCTATGGTAAGACACTAGTGCATTATTATAATCTATTATGATACTGGTACTCTTTCTTTACCGTGCTTTGTTCTTTGTAATTGAGTGACGTTTCTTCTTCGATTTAACCAGTTTTGTTTCGTTAACAAGCTAATATTCGATTTTCGTATATACAGAAAATGTGTCTTCGGAATGTGACATACACTAATCAAATCAGGCCTTCTTAGTCTTCTGTTGATTTATATCACAGAGGTGATATATATATATATATATAGATATATATATATATATATATATATATCATATATGATCCTTTAACACAGGTGGTCAAACATCTGGATTGAATTCGGCGACTTGGGTTCGCATGCTACATTGGGTATTTTTTCAAAGCCCTAATTAAATCCGAAATACTCGTTTTCAAGTCTGTAATCAAAAAGTTTTTTTCCTGTACAAATACCGTTAATGCATGCTTATTGACAGGCTCGCATACAGATCGATCTGTGTCGATTGATGCTGTTCACGGTACATTTTTACGAAATGAAGCACCGGGGGGGAAACTCTAAGTCGTTTAAGCTTATATTCCCGGGAATAAATGGGGTTGCCGGCGCCGTCGGTCTATCAATAGGTCAGGAACATTGTGCCTCAGTCGTACGGATCAATGGGATGTCGTATCCGGTACCTGGCGATATACCCGAAACTGCACCTCGACGTAAGGTTCAACAGAATAAGTAAGTACCGTGGGATCTGCTGGGAAGTGACTTAAAAAGCACAAAACATCGGTTATCCGACGAACAACGGTAAAATTATTCAGCACATAAAATAATCGTAATTTCTCGATCGGGATCGAACCTAAAGCGTAGGGCTGTAGCAAGGGCATTGGCTGTCATGTTTTCAGCAGTAGCCGGTACCTGATCTCTGCAGTGCAACGCCCTTGGAAGTATTAATGAAAGTTGACTTCGACAAGAAAAATAATTTCCGTCAAGTGACAAATTTGATTGTATCTTAGATATGCGTGACTGCAAACATCAGTCCGTCAAACGTCAGCATTGACGACCGAGATCGGGATTACAAAGTTGACAGTGGCGGAGACACAGTACTGTGACGGTCGGGCCTGTTATAGCCGATACGTAGTCTGAGTCACAGTGAGTGCCATCGAACTTTGGGGTTCGCCAAGATCGTAAGCTTGTGGTATTTTGAAAGCAACGACACCTCCTTAAATAAGAACTACTGTTTCGATTTTGTCTGCTGTGTTCCCTTCGTAATAATATTTGAACATATTCTAAATAACTCTTGTTACTATAGCTGTCAGGCTCTAACGCAATGAAACCAGTCCACGCCGATTGCCCTTCAGTTGCGTAGGGACAGCGCTGAGACACAATGATAAGTTACGTTACCGAATTAGTATGTTTGATATTGAGAAAATGGCATTCAATGTTTCAACTTTTCAGCTTGATTGCATTAATGAATGAAAGTACGCAGTATACATTAGTATATCTACGGCGGATGGGCTGTTTTACTTATTTGTTGAAAGTATCAACGGAGATTAAAAACAAGACTGCGAAAAGATTTTGCACTCTTCCACAATAGTTTTCATTCATCCAAACCAAACTAAACGTAAAAGGGCTGTTTGTGATAAATATGTAATCCTATGATAACACTGAAAATAACTTTAATACAGAAATTGATTAGTTGCGCCGATACCATATAAAGGGTTATCAGTTGCAGACTGACACCTTCCCGTGTCTTTTATGATACAATAATCCTTATATTACTGTTTTACAAATGTGTAGTGAACTTCAATGATGCAAAAACCCAATGCATACTATGATGTTTGTCTTTCTATGAACCTTACCAAAATCTAAAAAGTACATTCATTTTAAATCACACTTTATGGACAAAAAGGATGCATGAGGCTGTTGACAAATATTCGCCTATCAGATTACAAGTATCACTTAATCTATCTCTCCGCGGATGTGTGTTTTGTTGAGTGAGGTTGTATGAAGGTGATGGAAGAGAAGGTTTAATTAAGCTTTTCAGCGGAGGGAGGGAAGGGTGTGAGTATGACTGCAACTTACTGACTTACGAAAAAAGGTCATCATGGGCCATTGGCTAGAGAGCAATGGACTCACGATCAAAGGATGGGAGTTCGAGCCCCGGCACTTAATTCCTCATTGTTTCTTCCTAGTGACAGAGGTTGCTATGTGTGCGTTTAGCTCTGCTGGGCTTATTGGTTGCACATATGAGCTGTTGTTTGCTCGCGGCAGGGAGTTGAGTGGTATCATATAAGGTCCAGTGACCAGGTTTTATAATAATTGTAAAGTGCCTTGATTACATGTACTGTGGATATGTGTGCTATATTAGAACCCGATATTATTATTATTACCATCTGATATTCGATATTTCTGGCGCTTCAATAACTAATCTTATGGATTGCCATTTAATACCTTTCTGATATACTAACTTTGCCAGCACTTCTTGCCAAAAGTTTTAGGTGTAAAATTAGCAATTTGGAACCACTGTGAAATATACTATGTTAAACGAAGCTTGATTAAGTTTCTGTAGTTTTTGTTTGGAAATGGTTACGGCCTTTTAAGGTAATAGTCCTTGTCAAGCATAACGGATGCTAGATTTTCCGTTCTTGCTGACATGGTCAACTATGGCTGACTATGCTTATATTTAAAACAAATAGTACTATGTGCGTATGTGCCTGCTAGTATTTCGAAGGTTCACTGAAGTAACTCTTGGATCTATAATTCCAAAAGTTGTCTTGAAGTACAGGGATCTTCCATAAACATAATTAAAGTGATAATTAAAGTGAACGACATGTATTGCCAATAAGGATTTATATTGCCAACCTCCAATGTCTTTGTCTTCCGTTATCACCTGGTTCCGTAACCATTCTTTTTTTCCTTCACTGTGTCAAGTATATTGGCCTTTGACAATCATACGGCATGGCGCCTAGGCGAAGTTTTGTCACTGTTTTGCGTCTTATATCTGATACGCTTTGGTTGCCTTATGCGCACGAGCAAGCAAGGGCAAGTTACTAATCTGTGGACGCTGTCCCCAGATAATATCGGATTAACTTTGACAGAAGTCATCAACGGACTCACGAGCAAGCTATAACAGAAGAAAGGGGGAGAAACTCACAAAAGCCGTGTCCAGAGGTGATCCGGAAACTTAGTGGACAATTTTATATTCATGTCTTAAGAAAACAAACAAGCAGCAACTCAAAACTTTAATATTCATTGAAACGAAACATTTCGGAAAGGAGGGCCTCATGAATACGTGTTTAACACGCATTGGTAAGGTGTTGCAGGTGTGTTCACATCTTCCAGCTAACCTGGTAAAAACCAGTTGGTCGACGTGCCTGAAACATCATCGACTTAACCAACTTATAGGTCTACTGAACATTCCGTGTAAAGCAAGAACAAGAACGGATAAGGCTTCATTGTTTGCTGTAGTGTGTTAGGATAAGGTGTACAATAGACGCTGTTTATTGGTATTTATGCGGGAATGAGGCTGAGTGCGAGGATCGAGGCTAGCCATGTGCAGCATTCATATTGCAGCCGCGGTCATTGATAGACCCGCACCTTCCCGCCAGTGTGTTTCTTATGTAAGAATTATTTTCTAGTTTTCAACCACTCTCCCCTTGGGGCGGAAGTTTGTTGTCAATAAAGATTGACTTGTTACCCCCAACACTGTTTGCTGTAGTGTGTTAGCATAAAAGACAATTTTACTATGAGGTGGAAGATAGTATGTCTATAGCACTGCTGAGTATTAAGCAACCTGTCAAAGTTTTATAAGATATAATGATTAGTTGACACTGAGTAATGCGTCATGACATCTAAAGAATATCTAAAGAGAGATAAGTATTTTACTCGCAACTATAAGAGTGAGCAAAATTTAAAGCTGACATGCTGCGGTGCTCATCACTTAGACATTTTCTGAGTCACAAAGCCCGTAAGGCAAGTCCCAATAATGATGTCACAGATATGAAAATTCCACAGTATGAGAAGGGACAGTTTACCTTTTACAACGCTGTATAAGTAACACTTTCAAATTGTATCATTAATCTGAGTCATAAATCATAGTATCAGGACAAAAATGTAGGTGTAATTACTATACCGCCCTTTACTGTCTACATGCAAACAACGTTTGCAGATGGCCCTGGAGACGGCAAATTCAATACAGTTTTTTAACATGTAAAGACAACGAAATTGTGAAAACAGCCGCGGGGCCAGCCTTTACACAAACACCTTGGTGTGGCAAGGTACAATTCTAACATTTTATTAGGCAGAATTTCGAGTATCAATAACAGCTTTCATGGGTTCCACATGCCTTGAACTCATTTTCTATGAATTGACATCAAGGGCGGTAGTGGATTTGTCACTGGTATTTGTTAAGTACACAAAAAAATAATCGTCAAGAAAATATTTTAAATTGTGTAAAAGCTTGTTACAAATTGTAAGCTCAAAGGTACACTTCACTCGTTTTTTTCTCAAATCCCTACGTTATCCCTTTTAATTTAAATTGATATGAGAACGGAAGCAGGCAACCACAAGGACTCCTACAATGCAATTAACAAAATCAAGAGTTTTTGATTTTTTGATTTGATTTCTAACCATACAAGGAACCAAACAAGGAAAAATGTTCGGGCTTATACAGAAAAGTTAAAAAAAAACTTATAACCACTGTGGTCGACGACAAAAAATATACAAGAAAATCGGCACGACTACAATTAAAAAAAAAATTTTTGCTCATTCATTGCTTCATAAAAATACTTCTTTAATTTCTTTTAAACAGAGAATTTGAAGTAATACTCTGTATATTTATTGAAACTTTGTTCCATTCAACACTAGCTGTATATACAAAACTATTCTGATAAAACCGAGCCCCACCTGGAATAAAAATAGAATAGGGTCCGGATCTCGTTCTATGGACATGACTGTTAAAAACAAATTATCTGACAAATATTTCGGTGCTAATCTAATGTAACTCTATGAACAGGATTGAGTTTTATATATGCGACTCTGTGGTTAACAGGTAGCCATCCCATTTGTTTGAAGTGAACCGATTCAAGGTGTGCTCTTGCTGACATACCAAGGGCAAACCGTATAACTTTATTTTGGGAAGTTTGAAGTTTTTGTTTGCTTTTTAGAGTCAAGGCACTATACCAGTAAGAGCTTGCATAATCAAAATGGCATTGTATCAAACAGTTAGCCAACAGTTTTCTCGTATGAAAATCTAAAAACTTCTTATTACGATATAAAAAATTGAGACGAGAGCATGTCTTTTTAATAACCTTAGATGCTACTGTTTCACCAGACAAGGATTGATCCAAGTCAGTACCAAGATATTGCACACACTGTTTTGCAGCGATGTTGACATCCCCACACAAAACCTGCATTTCCGAACACTGTTTTAATTTTCGACTAGAACCAAAAGGATAGATTCTGTTTTACCGACATGAAGAGACATTTATTATCAATTAGCCATTCATTGAGATAACCCAATTCCTTACTAAGTTTTGTTTGAATATGTTCAACATCTCTGCCAGACACAAGAAGAGCTGAATCATCAGCATATAAGAGCATTTGCATGACACTGCTGATTGCATATCGTTTACCTACATTGAAAAAAGTAAAGGCCCCAGTATAGAGCCTTGCGGTACTCCACAATTAACTGAGTTATTCATTAGAAAGAGTACCGTTCACGTTCACGGCCTGAGTTCTACCAGACAGATATGACTTGAACCACCGTACTGACTCTTTATTCATGCCACATGCATCAAGCTTTTCCAACAGTATTGCATGGTCAACCGTATCAAAGGCTTTCTAAAGATCTATCAAAACCATGCCTGTTAGCTCCCCTTTATCCATATTTGACCTAATATAGTCAGTAAGGTGGTCAGACAGGTGTCCGTAGAAAACCCAGGCCGAAACCAGATTGAAATTCATACAAAATGTCAAACTTCTGAAGATATTGTTCAAATTGATTGTAAACTACTCTTTCTAAAACTTTGGAGACCACACTCAAAATTGAGACTGGACGATAATTTCCTTCAAAGGTCTTATCTCCTTTTTTGTAAAGAGGTATCACTCTAGCACGTTTAAGTTCAGATGGCACTTCTCCATGATGAATAGACAAGTTTATAATGTTTGTAAGTGGAGCACTGATTTGTTGAGCTCCATTGATTTAAAATTTAGCGGGAAGGCCGTCTAAACCAGCTGCTTTGTTCTTACCAATTTTACCGATAATATCAGTTATAACAGTCTCATCGACTACAGATAGCCCAAAAGAATTCTGAGAAATATCTTGTTCAGAGTTAAAATCTTGAATATGTTTGCGACCGTCTTTGCTTACAGGTAATGTATAAAGTAATGAAGATGCAACTGATGTAAATTAAAGAAGTCATTAAACTTTTGTGCCACCTTTGAGCTATCAAAACTGATGTCATCCCCAAAGGCCAAACAATATCGAATCGATATGATTGGCCACCTGTCTTTTTGATGGAGTACCTAAGCTTCGTAGAGTTTTCCAGAGTTGTTAAGGAGTTAATGTATTATTTTTTATCCTAGATTTATAAAAGTCAGATTTAGCTTAGTTATCATTTCACACACACGGTTTCTTTGCCGTTTAATTTTTTATACAAAGTTTCCCCACCCGTTTTGCAAAATTGTGAAAGTGTTTTGTCTCTAAGCTTCATAGCCTCTAAATTTCTGAATCAATCCATTCTTCCGACCTTTGCTTTATTCTAACCTCTTTATAGGAGCAAATTTATCAACTACTGTCATAAATGACGTTTTAAATATTTCCCAAGCCCTGTCGACGTTATCGCAATAATAACATCAAACCAGTTGATATTTCTAAGGGCATTTTGAAATGTATTAATATCATAATTTTTCATTGACCGAATTTTTACAGTTCTATGCTGACCTATTTTTCTTCAACCAACTTTCCTGGTACAATATGTTATCAAGTGGTCACTGATTCCAACTGGCAATACTCCAGATTGATATATTTTATCCTCATCAGACACAAAGATGAGATCAATTATAGAAGTGCTCATATTAGTGACTCTAGTGGGATCTTCAATTAGTGAGAGAGGTCGATCGCATCACAAAATGAATGCAGATTGTTCAACAGACTGTTACAATTAAATCGCCGATAAGATTATTTCATTACCAGGTATCCGATCAGATCTTAAACATATCTCCTCTAAAGAATTGAAAAAATTCCTAGAATTAGGAGGGCGATAGCACGTACCCAACAAATTGGCTTCACTTTCGGCAATAGTATATCCACCCAGACTGATTCAAGATTTTCATCCTGTAGATCAGGTCGAGGTTTGAAAGGATGTTAGTACGTGTATACATACACACTCTCCTCCTGTCGGTTTCTATCATTTCTCTGACAAACATAATTTGAAATTTGGATCTCGCTATCAGGGACGGTTTCATCAAGCCATGTTTCCGTGATACCTATAAGTACTGTTGCTTGAGTTCGTTCAGCGAGAAGTCTTACCACGGTTAATTTAGGTAATAAACTCCGCGCGTTGAGATGTAAAATATGTAAACCCTTCATTTGGAAACATTTAAAATGCTATTCATCAGCCTGTGAGAGAAAAGGCACTTCAGCTTGAGTATCCGCGCCTAGGTTCGACTGTCAATCGACGTAAATTTCTGTCTTGTTCTCTCGCATCTCCATTAGTAGTACGAGCAGCCTCCATGTTGCTTCCATGAAGCTCCTGGTCGATAATCGGTATGTCATTTGACAGAACAATGCTGTCAATAGATGGCATGACCCACCTGGTACAGCACCAGTCTTTGTTGTAATTTACATAAAGCCTCTCATGCTTTTTCAATGGAATTCGCTCGCATTTTATGTGGAACAAAGTGTTGCAAAAAGAACAAAGTAGGCCCATTTGGTTATTTTTCACAGCATTTGATCATGCACCAAATGAAAAGTTGGTGCGTGGCCCTGGGTTGCAATGAACATCACCAGATACTAGTTACAGAAGACAAAGGACATTTCAACTTGTACGAAACAAGACTGCATAGGTTGTGAGCTTTGTGTTACGTAACACTGACAACGTTGCAAAACCGAATGGCTTGCATACACTCGAGAGTTCGAATAAACGGTCCTGTAATGATTGTACATGGTTGAAACTGTCACAGTGAGTTTCATAGGGAGTTACCTTGCGGTGACATTCTTAACTTGTTGGTAGTTGACAAAAAAATATTGTAAAAAATCACAACAGACAGGAGAGCTCTCGGAACAACCAGTGTAACCGCCGCCATATCGTCAATATTATGTATGACAGGATAATTTAGAATGTGCCGTAATGCCATTAGTTTCAAGTTCATAAAGACAAGATAAAATTCTAAACGCATATTTCACTCATTAAAGATTTTGTTGGACTGACCCTTCATGACCCTAACTAAATATTAAGAAGATCGCCCTCTATCTTTCTAAGACCCTTAGACACAAAGGTCAAGAAACTTCTTGGTAAAGCAATTAAAGGGTTACAGTTTAAATCAAGCCTACGCACACACATTTTCTTCAATTGTCGTAAAAGCAAGCAGACATGCTACGTGGATCTGACAAATACTTAAACAAAAAAGTAGGACTGTAGGCGCAACGAATAAGTTGATTCCCTTTTATGACTTTCAATTATTTAAAGGACCATTTCAATGCAGTGCTTAGATATTTTTCTTACTTTTCTTCCATTTACTTTTAATTTTTATTTACCTTGACTCTCGTGCATAGACAATTAATGACTTTCAATTTTAATCTCTTTATTTACCCAGTTTTCACCTCTTCTTGAAATAACCTATACTATACTAAATCCACCGAGGGTGATTATTTCTTGGAGTGGTTGGCACTTGGTGGACACAAACGTAGCTGGACTCCGCCATAAAGATTATCAGAGACTTTGTCATGTACAGATTTCCAGGCATTTGGGACTTTTATCTCGACGTGTTGACATTTGTACCATCAAATAACAACAACCTTAGTCAAGTCAGTCTGGAGCTCAGGACTATAAAAATCAAGCTGTAGAATATATCTGAGTAATCTGCTCACAGTGTTTTATAACAGGTTCATTAATTGTATTATGCTTCTCAGAAGAACCAGATATCTGTTATATCACTATATTCCGCAGTGTCATAAACTTTCGCACATTACTCTCTGAGTTAAGTCACTTATTACAAAACTTTATTTCATAAGCAAATGAGCTGTTTAATAACTTGGAAATTTTCAATGTTTCATGGGATAATTAGATATCTATCAGATTAACATTAGTAGCACGTTTTTATTAAATTTGGTGTCGTAATTTCAGACCTATATACCTAATTACAAAGTTCATTTAATACGTTAATGAACCCTTACTTAAGTTCACGCTACTAAATGCTTTACAACACAGTCAGGTATCTGTCGGATCAGTATCTGCAGCAGATTCCATCAAATGATGTGGATCTGATAAATATCCAATTGTACGAGAAGCATGAGCAGTGTCAAGTTAATATTAAGCTAATTTGCATATTTCCGGAAGTCTTATAATTAGTATTTATAACTCCAAAAATAACTGCATCAAATCGTGATGAAAACTGCTGCACATACTGATACGACAGACAGCTAACTGTGTTGGAAGTTTAAAGTTAATTAAGGGTTCATTTGCATATTTAATAAACTTTGTAATTAGGTATATACCTCTGAAATTTCGGCACGAAAATGTTGTGAAACGTGCTACAGATATTGATTTGATAAATATTTAATTGTGCTATGAATCATTGACAGTGTCAAGTTATTTTAGGGTTTATTCGCATTTAAAATGAACTTTGTAATTAGTGACGTTACTCTAAAATTATAGCATTAAATTAAATAGAACGTGCTACAAATGTTTGATCTGATGGATATCTAATGGTCCCCTAAAGCATTGAGCATTGTCAAGTTTATGAACAGCTCATTTGCATATTAAATATAGTTTTGTAATTAGTGATTAAACTCTGAGAGTACTGTGCGAAGTTGAAAAAAATCTGCTACATATAGTGATGACATATATCTCATTGTTCTGTGAAGCGCACTACTATTAATGAACCTGTTGTAAACACGTGAGCATATTCAGTTCATATCCGGTCTTGATATATATGGACACTGTCATTACTGTCTCGATTGGAAAACATTCTACGAAAAAAGAGAGTTCATTACTTTATTAATATGCAAGGCCACACACTAACCCAAAATCAATCGTTCTTATAGTTAGCATTACAGTACCTTTCTACAAAATCTGAATTGACATCGGTTCAACCGTTTTTTGAGTTGTCTAAACAGAAGGCAGACATACAGACACGCACCCGCAGTAACAAACAGACACACTCAGCGCCTACAGGCAGATTAAATTTGAACGACAGGAGCTCACGTATGTGAACAAACTGAGCTATAAAGACGGATTCAGGAAAGTTACCCGAAACAATGGTAGCGAGTGAAGCCATTACACAGCTTCCATGCTCCATTTAGATATACACCATGGAGGTTTGCCCATACCTCGATGACTGTAGTTAGCCAAAATAAAAATAAAAAAAATCATACACTTTACCGAGACGACTTAGTTTTAAATAACATATCAACTTATGGTACAATAAATGTTCATGAATCAATCACGAGACTCATCAAAGGGGGTTCCGGACCTGGGAATCTCTAAAGTTCCAGTTGGCGGTTTACGGTACACCTTAGGCTAGACAAACAAGGTGGCAAACAAAGATCATTCATAGCCCATGTTCCACATCAGGCCAGAGGTATTCCTATAGGCCAGAAAGATTAATAGGTGCTTGACTTCGTATTCCAAACTCTCCTGAAGATGTTGGAAAGTTGACACAGAGGGGCTTAGGCTGGCTGACTCATGTAATATATCAACAATTTACCACAGAACCATCTTAGAACAGCAACTGTGGGATTTTACAGAAATTGACGGTCGCAATGTTTAAAATGACTGCAGCACCAGAACTAGGCTATACGTGTAATGGCTTGGTATCCAAATTTATTTCAAAACAATAAAAAATGCAAATAGAAATCTTAATGGGCATTTCTGATGGAAATAAGTCCACTGTTCCCCATAGAATTATTTGTAGAGCAGAAACTATAGGATTTTAAAGTGACTAGGGGTTGCAATATTTAAAAAATGGCCACCACACCAGAATAAAACTTAACCTGCGGTGGCTCGATATCAAAATTGATTATATTATGATAATCTATATTCATACAAAATTGCATGCTTTTATCACAAAATGCGCAATTGTTATGAAAAATTTTGTTATGCCGCACCACTTTTACAAAGATCTGTAGATAAACTTGTACAGTGGTTAAAATTGGCGCTTAGATTTGAATGCTAGTAAATATAAGGCACTTACCACCACCACCTTAAAAAACCTGTTATGTTTAATTACCATTACCATTTGGATAATTTTTTTGCTCGATCATGTTTATCACATTAGGATTTTGGTACCATTTTTGAGTCAAAATTACTTTTGCTCATCAAATTTTATCTAATATATTGTAAAGCCGATCGCAGAATTGGTCTCATTAAACGCAATTTTTAATTTTATTGTTCAAATTGCTGTTTTTCGATATTTGTTCATTACAATGCTGCGTTCATTCTAGAATATAATACAGTCTTTTTCAATTAAATTTCTGACAGTGAGGCACATAATATTGAGTCAATTCATGAACGTTTTCTTAGATACTTACATCATAAGCAGGGATGTCATAGTGACTTTTCATCTTAGTGTTATTGTGACAAAAAATTGATCTTAAATTTATTTAAAATTCAATGTTTATTCTTGCGTAGGAAATGTTCGATTGTATTCCATTAAGTTTAAACTTGACTTCAAAACACTAAGTTGAAACTTATACATCCAGAAATTTCGAACAATCCAATGTGTCCCTTCATCAGCTGGACTAATGGATGGATGACTCAGATCGCACATGCGCACTAACGATCTGTATATATCTCAGGTAAATAATAGCGCTCACATCTCTATTAAGGAACGGTGGCAGGGCCCTAATGTATATAACCTCCTTGACACTTCATTCAAACCAATGTTGATCTTAGTCTAGGATCTAACATGTTTTATGCCAATGGAATGATCCGGTCTATTCTTATGAATGTGGGGTGCCACTTCCGTACTCCATGGCAAGCTGGGGCGTCCTGTGTTTACTGAATCTGGTCTAAAATACGTTCAGTCTCTCCGACGTATGAATCACTGCAGGGGGCTCAAGGAATTATATAGGTGGAGTTCACTGTTTATTCATTTTTTGATTTATCTGTGGGCATACAAATTTTCCTAAGAGTACTGGTAGGCTTGAAATACGTCTGGATCCCCTTAATGGCAAAAAACACGCTTGAGGGCCTCAAAAAGAACTTTACGTAGGGGATAATGACAAGACCCTTGTTCCTTTCCTCACTATTGGGGGTATTCTGGTTGGGAGAGGGGGCTCAGAAATTGTAAAACAGACGTGTTTCATTCGATCTTAGGTCCACTTGGGAGTCAGCCACAAATTCTGTTGGCGGTTGGCACATGGGCAATTTCGTTCTCTAGATCTTTCTTGTCATTTTGATGGATTCCGCTTGGTGAAACAAGTTGCAAATTACTCCTAGGTACCAAAGTAAACAAAGCTGTCACATAGTATAAAACGAAATTCCTCATCATCTTTGATGGTAAGGGTCTTGAGTTTGTATGCAAACTCTTGAGGTTTTTTGTATGGTGAGGGGTTTGCCAACCAAAGGTGATAGGATCAAGGGCCAAATGTTTAGCAGCTGTATATGTAATTGTACCGATAACTGCTGACGATTGGTCTGAGTGGTCTGGAAGCCTTATGGATCATAAGTAGTCCATAGACAGTTTGTGGTGATTCTTTGGAAGAATAACAGCATTCTGTAGAGGCGTCTTTTGATGCCTTTCTCCCATTCAATGTCAGTGAGAACCTTAACAATAAGTGCCTTATAGGATGTGGTAGGGTTACGTATGCCGTAGTCTATAGTGTATGTCTTCCTTTCGTTAAGTAAGGTCAGACACTTTCGGCTTGTTTTCAAACGTGTCTAGCATAACCAGACATTTGCCCTTATTTGCCGGCAGGATCTGTATGTTATTATCTTTCCGCAAAGTCTCCACAGCTTTCAGTTCATCAGGAGTGATATTTCAGCTCAGGGTAGGGCCTAGGACGTTGCAACAGACCCAACAACCCTGGCAAGGAAATCGTGGTATAAGCATTGTTTAGATTTCTACAAGCTGATTCAGAGGAGGTGATAATGTTAAAAACGGTATTTTCGGTTTGGCGATCGCAAAGTTCTGGCCTTTCACAATTACTAAAGCTCCATTGCGTTTAATAACCGACTTGAACAGTTTTTTTTTTCCCATTTTTCGATGCATTCTTTCTTGCCGACTTTTAGTAACAATGTTCCCTTACTTGCGTTTAGCAATACGGATTTGCACTTCAGACTGAATGTCAGCTATAGGTTTACTATTGAAACCATCAACAAGTTCACACAGTCTGTCGTTACTATTATTAAGGGATGAAAGTTTCTGATTAATCTGGCCAATCCGGACGCCTAACAATGATTTCTCTGCCCTCTTAGCGTCTCGAATAAAACAAGTTTCGTAAAGAACACATGATGATTGATGTTGCCTCTTTAAATACCATGAACAGCAGTTAATATCAAACCGCTGCTGCTTTTTAAATCTCTATTTATTCATCAACTTTCGTTGCATAAGTATTTTTTTGTTAGTTATACTGGTGACAGTATTAGGTATGTCAGTGTTAGATGGGGTTCCATTGATGGGATTGACATAAAGGCGTAAATAATTCATTCACCTGCTTTACTTATTTCAAATCTATTTCAAATTTCCTTTTAAGAACTTGCCCGTAATTTCATAAAGTATATGTCAAACGTTACTGCCCTGGTAGGGTAATCGATCTTTCTATCTATCTGTCTCTCTCTCTCTCTCTTCCTCTCTCCTCTCTCTCTCTCCTCTCTCTCTCTGTCTCTCCTCTCTCTCTCTCTCTCTCTCTCTCTCTCTCTCTCTCTCTCTCTATTTAGGTTGCCATAAAGCCATTATGGTGATAACCGGGAGGCACATTGTATACATTTTGTATATATATATATATAATATATATATATATATATATATATATTATATATATATTATATTTATATATATATATGGTGTGTGTGTGTGTGTGTGTGTGTGTGTGTGTGTGTGTGTGTGTGTGTGTGTGTGTGTGTGACATACCACTAAGACCCTTGTATATTAAGTGCTTTAAGGGTAAATATTAAAGACGAAGGACAACAAATGATCGCTGGTTGATCTTGTTTTTGCAGATCCTATCATAGGCGACAGTCGGGTACAAACAGACGAACTTTATACTGGTGAAGACGTTGATACTTTCACTGGACAAACAGCCCTTCTACAATGCAATTAATGACTGAGAAAGAACCAACACTGACATGGTACAAAGAGTCAGTGCATGTGGATAACCAGATTGTTATCCGCCAGCCTTCTGGTGAACCAGAGTACTCAAAAGGTTATACACGGCATAAGCTTGTCTATCAAGCTTCTCTTGAAATATCCAAAACTGAAGTTGGAGATACCGACTACTACGTCTGCGAGGTAACTAGATTTGGGACGAATCCATTACAGGATACATTCATCTGCGTGTTGAAGGTGAGACACGTTTGCACCATAATTAATATGTCAAAACAATGAAATTGGCAAAATGAAAAATTACATTTCAAGAGAGCATTGTTTTGCAACTCGATATATAGATCAATGAAATATTATTCACTCCACATTTGCCTTTTCTACGACTAATACGAACAATTATCCCAATCTAGCCTAAAATCACCAATTGCACTTGACAAATGTTCCAAAACTTGATTGTCTATAATAATTACCACGCCGTCATGGTATAAAAATACAATGGTAATCAATTCCGTCAACTGTAAAGGCAGCATTAATAAGACCTAAGTACATCACCATGTAATAAACACGGCAATATAAGACACATAATTACACTAACGAGGCGTTATGTAATATTAATGAGTCTACAAACAACGTTATCAAAATCTCAAATCACTTGACCCTAATAAGGCAATCGGTCCTGATAATATCACTGGTCCTTTTACTTAAAATGTGTGCGAAACAACTTGCCTACTTTCTGTTATTTTTCAATAAATCTCTCCAGAGTGGGAATTTCCAAGCCAGTTAAAAAGGGCAGATGTTGTTCCAATTTTTCAAAGTAATGCCAAATGTGATGTAACCAATTATAGACCTGTCTTACTTCTTCCACTTCTTGATTTGATTTTTGAGAAGGTGATTTTTTGACATATTCAATCATGTTAAACAGCATATTTCTAATTCACAACATGGTATTATTAAGCATAGATCAACCCACACTAATCTTGTGTGTTATATATTACTAGATTATTTTGCCTATTGTTTTGATAAAAAATACAATTGATAGTATTTATACTGACTTTCATAAAGCTTTCGTTCAGTCAATCATAGACCTATTGTACACAAGCTTGAGCGACATGGACTCTCAGGTCCGAATTAATACTTAAATCCTACTTAACTGACAGCAAGCAGAAGTAGTATTGGCAATCACTTTTTACTGAATATGGTGCAGTGTCTTCTTGTGTTCCCCAGGGTCATTACTTGGTCCTTTATTATTTACCATTTTATATAAATGATTTACCAAGTAGTTGTACTAATTGAGAATGTCTGTTATGTGCAAATGATGCTACAGTTTTTAGACCCATACAGATATCAGATTGTTTAAAATTTCAAGATGATATTAACAGATTGAAGGTTTGGTGTAGTGTGTGGAAAATTGATTTGAATGTCCAAAATGTTTGGCAATTTATTTTACCAACAAGTATCCCTGGACAAAGTGCTTGATATGTGTTCATTATATTTACTTATATTAACGTATATGGAAAACAATATAACTTGCATACGTAAGATATATCTTTGTATATCGAACATTTCAATACGTTGATATGCGTAGCGTATATCTTTGCAGATCATGAATATGTAATGCAGATCTTTGCACACCAAGTGTACACTGTACTTGTGCATTTTTTAATATACGTACGTGTATACCTAACGTATTTGACAAATCAGTATACGTGTATATAGTGATTGTTGTATGTCAAGCATTTTGCCTAGTGTAATCTATTATTGATTTTAATTATTGTATTGCAGATTCTTTCCTTAAAAGGGCAAACCAGGTCAAAGATTTGGGAGTCATTTTAGATCAAACCTCAGCATGTCAAATCAAATATCTTATATTGTTAAAAATGCTTTTAGAATGTGGGGTATTTAAAACGCAATTCCAAGAATTTCAACAGTAGTATATATAACTTGTTTTCTGTGACACTCATTTTGTTTTTCTCCCCCCATTTCCCCCCCATGGGAAACTCCTCCATATAGCTAAAATGACACCTACGGGAATTCCCCCTTACGCGTTTGCCTATTGTGCATGCGTGGAAGAGGGAATTCCCCACTGAGTCAGATATAGTACAGAAGGGTAATCCCCGAAGGGTAATCCCGAAGGGGCGTTTGCCTATTGTGGCCCCCCAATGACATGTCTATACACGCAGCCACGCTATTTATAAACACACAACATGTATAGACACGTACGTGAGGGAAATTCCTGTGAGTCAGCATCATCAAACTAGTCTTCATAAAGGCCCCTTCGGAACGGAGTGTTGTCAGTCAGTCGACGGAAGCAGAACCGGAGTCCAGCTGATGTAAGTATGTGAAGATATGCGGCATGACTGAGGTATATGTCGAGGGGCTTCCCGTTTCGATAGGCTTCGAGTGTTACTTAGCAGCCTGTGATGTCATGACAGAGGTCTGTCATTCTACAGTTTTTTGGAACGGTTTTCATGAAAATCGTATCGGAACTTTTCTACAGAATTTTTTCTGAACGACTCTCGTTCCTATTGGTACGAACTTTCTCACACGATAGATAAAATTTTAGAATTTTCCTCTGAACTTAAAATATGTCGGAAGACCATTACTTCAAACAATATGAGACGTTTTAGATAAATGGTACTGATATCTAAAGTGTAAGTAGTTGTATCTTTTTTAACAAATGAAATGTTGTTGGAACTACTTTCTTCCTGAGTATGAGTAAAAATATCTAAATCTTTTCGATCTTTATCAATAGTTATGAAAATAGTGCAAGGTGTTCTTGAATCTGTTTTTTAAAGCAATATTTCCGACTAAATCATCAAACTCGTCTCCTGTACCTAATTTTATACATTTGATAACAACTGTACCATGCTCAATTATTTTCATATTATCAGTCATCTGTTGATTGGCTGTCTGTAAAGTTAATTCAGCTGTCTCCTCCCCCACACTTTTCAGACCCATTTTCTTTAAAATTGTGTCCCAAAATAATCTTACTGGAACCTTGCTACTGAATATGAACAATAATTCTCCCCATTATTTATCCACCTTCGCAGTGTATTATCCACCTTCATTATTGTATTAAGAGGACTAATTTTAAGGTGAACCGGTATACCAAGTAGTGTAATGTATGGGTTATTAGGCTTAAGATAAAGGCGAAAATCGGACAATTTATATTTGTTTACATTGCTATCAAAATAAATCACATTTGGAGTTCCTGGCGGTTCATCAACCCCACCTGAAATTTCACTATCCAATATATCTAAGATGTTACGTGGTACATTATAAGGCATGAATTTCTGACTATCCCCATCCCACGTCAGAGCAAAAGGAGTAGGATCATTTGAAGCCTTTGTAGCGTCAATTACAGTTTCATCGACGTCTTTAAGTTCGGAAAATTCTACTGCATGTTCGTGTTTCTGTGCTGTTGCGGGCGATAAAACAAAAAGTTTCTCACGGTCCTTATAACGAAGGACGTAATCCTTATTATGATTACCTGCTATCTTAGTATTATTGTTAACTTTAACATCACTCAAATCTTCAAGCTCAAGATTTTGTGTGTGAATTGTACCTAGACCGAAGTTACTTGGGCCAGACATAATTAACCTATATACAGTGAAAATTAAAATAATACCTTGTAATAACAAGGAAAAACAGGAGAAATATAACATTATTACGTACAATATATACAATCATGGCTTCAGCTATAGGAATGACAGTTCTCGGTGCTGTATTAAATGCAACGGCATTCACAGGAGGAAATATTATCGGACAAAAGCTTTCTGGGAATGGTGATGCTCTTATTGAGAAAAAATTAGACATGATAAGCATTAGAAAAATTTGAACATGATCGCGCCGTCTGGTCAGAAAAAAGATTACTCCAAGCTGATTGGGAAAGAGAAAATCAAGCAAAGGACGCGCATGCTGCAGCTGAGTTAAGAGATACAGATGCAGAAATCCTGGAAGAAGCAGCAGCGGTGGCCAACTCTTCGTCAGGGCCAGCGCAATTCTCAGATTATTATCAGCCCAGTCCCGAGCAAAAGAAATATGAAATGATTTATATTGCTGGAGGGTTGGTCGTGGGATGGTTTACGTTCCGGTAGGGCGCTACGCTGATAGGGTTAGCTACAGCAATTCAATACAAAAGCTAGTTGGCCAGTTATTGAAATTGACTTCCTTTCCGCCCTGATCTGTTATCCAAATACGCATTGAACTCATGTAATATGAGCCTTTTCTCAATGGCATGGAAATTTGGAAATTGAGCCCCCTTTTTAAAATCATAGGTGACCTTTTCACTTATTTCTTTTTTATCCTGGACGGGAAGTATTTGTAAACAGTTCGATACTTTCCCCTGTATGTATCATTGCGGCCCAAAAGTATGCCTCAGTGTACGGTATTCCGCGAAGCGTTATTTCTATGGAACAGCGTTTCAGCCAGTCGCTATTGACAACGACGAACATTGTATCAATCTATTTTCAAAAGATTATCGATCGAAAATCTGTTTGGGTGCCGCTCGTGCCGGGCGCTCGTGTGTTGAGGTCACGTCATAAACATTTCCACAATTACCCGTATATTGACTTATACACTGTAACATCAAGGTATCCGTTGGTTTCCTGTACTGAAAGTATATCGACGACATTTTTTTCAGTTTTGGTGATAGTTTTACGTACGTTTCAGCACATTTTGGCGCACTTCGGCGTAGTTTGGCGCCATTGTGAACGGGAACTACACGCGAGTGAGTGAGACAACAATGTAACAATTTCAGACAAAAGAATATCGATCGATAACGTTCACTGCACGATTACAGAGTAGACTCTGTGCCGGTTCGCCTCTGTTCTGTGTTATTTTTGCAGTTTACTGGAATTTTCATAGTTGGTATTCGCCAAAATTTGGTGTAAATTACAACAACCTGACAGGTATTTGGTCTGTACAATTTAAGAGACGCTAACCGATTAAAATGCGTCAATATAAGACCCTGATTCTGCATATGCAAACGCCGTAAGATCGCCATTTTATTGAGGGCAAGAGCAAAAATTCAGCGATCGAAAAAATAAAATGCAACTAAAACATGTTTCTCGAGAAATTCAAAAAACTAAAACGACAGGAATTTTGTATATAAATCAAGAAAACACTGTGCCACTTTTCACTATCATTGGTTCAGAATTGAGAAATTTGAACGAGCGAGAGTTGTACGGTCTGTTCAGTACATTAAACGCCATTGTTTTCTATGGGAAATCGAGCTGATTAGACACATCGTAAAATGAAAAATACATCTGAAAAAAACGTTGGTTTAACTTTTTCATTTTGCTGTTATTTTTTATAATATTTGGTATGACAGATATCATGAAGGGTAACTAAAACTCTATGGTTTTATTTTTTTGAGTTTCCCTCTTATTTTTATGAAATGACGAGTTGAAGATCGTTTTGCTGTTGACTTTGTTTTTACGTAATTTTGCATATGCTGTTATAGCTTACGTATTTTTGGAATTCCCATGTGAAATTCTTCCCAAAATATTATAATTGTAAGGGCAGCATATACGGGAAATAGGACCTGTTACTCTTTCATTAATATTTAGCTGTGCAGCAAGGAAATACGGCGAAATTTTCAACATGACGCGGGAGGTGAAATTGACTCTGTGAACGCGCACTCCACGTATGTGTGGCGAAAATTCGGGACGCTAATACCGTACAAAATGGGGCGCCTTTGGGCCGTAGTGGTATTCACCCGAGCCGCTGAAACATAATTTCCAGTCACATCGACGACATCTGAATGAACTATATATTTATTGACTGTTAAGAAATCCGCTCGACCTGGACTCATAGTACTTTTTATCACGGGGTTGTCATCTCCTCTATCTGAAAAACCGACGAGGTTAGCGAAGTTACCTGTAGCATTAAAAAATACTTTAACATCTTTAGCCAAAGTTAGAAGAACGCGGTTTGTCGGCAGATGTTTTTCAAAATTAATTTTCTGTTTCAACCCGATTGCTTTGTTCAACGTATCGATATTGTAGTTACCTGGATGTATTGATTTAGTCTTCTTCGGTTGGCCACCTTCTTGATATTTTAATATACTATTCGTCCCTGTTATGTTATACCATGAATTAAAGAGTGAACACTGTAAAAGTCTTATTTGAGTAAACTGTGATATGTCAATGCAAGGGTTAAAATTAGCAGTAAACGGTCTGCCTGTTTTGCTTTCAATCCAAATGATCATACTTACTGTATGTATACATTACTAATTATAAGTGTTCGATGAATATTATTATTATTATTATTATTCAACTGTCCATTCCGAAGGTCAATGCAAGGGTCAAAATTAACAGTAACCGGTTTGCCTGTTTTGCTTTCAATCCAAATGATCATACTTACTGTATGTATATATTACTAAGTATAAGTGTTCGATGAATATTATTATTATTATTCGACTGTCCATTCCGAAGGTGTCCATTACAAAGTATAAGGTTCTGCAGGAATAATATTTTTCTGTTCAAGGAGATCTTTGGTCGCAACCGCGGCAGCAGTCGCTCCACCTAATTTTACCCACCGAGTCAAATTTGGTCGACTTGGATCGCCCATATCCATTTTCAGAAATTTGCTGGAGATCATTAGATATCCCATCGTAAGTCCAGCGATTACAATACCATCATACATTGTGTTTACAACTGTTTTAGTATCCATGATTGCTGACACGTATATAAAATAGAAAAATAAAATAATTTCCGAAAGGTCAACGGAATTCCCTACGGAACGGTTCTGAAGGTGGAGAACAGATCAGGATGGAAACATAGTCAATTTCAATAACTGGCCAACTAGCTTTTGTATATTTTTAACAGGTTTAACATTAGTCATAATAAATAAAATTATGTATATGCTATGTATATTTTTAACAGGTTTAACATTAGTCATAATAAATAAAATTATGTATTAGTCCATCTCATACAATGTAGAGGGACGTTGCGTTCTGCGGGAGTAGGGACCCCTTCTTTCCGGAGGTATCCGGTATCTAGACCTTATTCACCCCGGTATGATCTCTGTAGGCGTCGCTTCAGAAGGCAACTCAAACGTCGCTTCAGAAGGCGACTCACACGTCTCTTCAGAAAGCGGCTCAGGCATAAGCACACTATCGGCATGGTTCTGGAGGGGACTTGGTTGCTTAAGATTGTTCTGAAGGGGATGTCGAGCACGCCTCCAATATAGTCCTAATGCAGTCAATGAAACTCCTATAATTCCTAAAACAAGATAACATTCATTATACCAGTTATCACACTGTTCTTTCGTCGTAGGCGATACCCTATCGGAACGGTCCCGAAAGGGACTTATACAGTTTGCCGCTACCGCATCGCTATCCCTTCGGAACGCATTAGTCATTGCTTCCCGCTTCTTCTCCTTGTTTTGCCTGTTCCATTCTGCTAGTCGCTTCCCTGCAGCCACTCTCCCTGGATGTTTCGTCGGTAATGTAATTTTCTCTATATTGCGCTCCGTTCCGTAGGGTTCCGAATGGTAGTCGTCGGAGGTGTCGGAGTCGGCGGAGCCCCTGGTGGAGCCGTTTACATGTTTACCCGTAATTAAACCGGTGGAAACTAGAGCAAGTATGGGCCCCCACGTGTAGGCTATCCGTCCTGATAATCGTTTTATTTCACTGTTTAGAATAAAATCCTTTTTAAGATCAGTGGCATAGTTTGTTCGATCATCGATTGGAACTACCTGACTGATTGCACGGGCTCCTAGATCTATGAAACTTTGAGTGATGGTATCACTTATAAGAGAACTGTATTTCGCTTCGTACATTTTGAAGGCTTTAATTACAGTCTCTTCTTTCCATGTTTCTACGTCCACAATTGAAATCTCCTTGCCAAAAAATAACTTGCTTTGACCACTTGCGATGACACAGAGTATTTTTTCACGTTTCGTCTCTATTATGGATTGAGCGTCCGACGCTGCGGTTGGCCCTTTGGAACCGTTCTGGTAGGCCGCTGTTGTATTTGCCGCTGCCGATGACTTTATTAAATTCTCCATTGTTTGCAGTATGTTATCTATTCTTAGTAAAAGATAAAAAATCTTTCGGAACCTGAATCCAAAATATAGTATTAACATAGTCTGGAATGTTAGTACCGTTCCGATAGGGATTCCGAAGTATGAAAAATTCTCCTCCATTAAAATCTATCTGTATATAGAAACACTAATAATGAGTACAGACGCATTCCCAGTTGCTTTTCAATTGAATAAGACGAGCGTACAGATGGTACAGCATGCTGATATTCCTTTCAAACCAAACGGGCGAGTAAAACCTATTCTCATTGACTTAGAAATATATGTAACACCGACAGATAAATTTACTTTTCATCAGCGGGATGCGTTCAAAGATAACGTAAATACTCATCGATCAGCTAAAGAAAGTAATATATGGCTGGGCGGCCCACACATGAAATACTGGGACCAGCAATTAAATTTCGCCGTATAGTGCAGCACTACTGGTTGTGGTATATCATTCGCCCATCTCTTCGATAAGAATTATCCACCACAAATACGATCATTCTGCCGTTTTCATGTATACTTTACAATACGTCGGATACTTCATGAAATGGGCGTTGCACTTCCAGACGATACCTCTGTCTTCAATCCATACAATCTCGTCCAATATGAACTTCTATGTACAGAATTTGGAAATATAAGCCCAACGAAGTCCGACTTTCGATATCGCAAAGGCCAAAACTCAGGTCTTGGTTATGGTTATGAATATTACACTAATCATGGGCCTGTTCGACAGCCAAAAGCAATATACAATGGTCATGACTTTTTCCTCTCCGCCGACGGAGACGTTTTCTATACACATACCATTTTTGGAAAGAAAAAACATGTACTGCCCGACAAAGACAGACCACATTATTATTTCTTCCGAAATGATGGAACAGAGGGGCAATATAATAGTTTCATTCCTCTGAAGGGAGACTCCGGACTAACAAAGGCCGGTCTCGCCCGCCTCAATGAAAGCCTTGAAGCCTATGTATATTGCATACTTGGCGCACAAGCTAATATTCGCAGTACCATTGTGGGCGATACTGGCAGTGCAGAGCAAGTCCGAAAAGAATTCGGCGTTCTCCTCGAAGATGAAATTCGTAATACTGACAAAGTAATCAGTTATAGGCGATATCAAGACACAATAATGAATACTGGTGTCAAACTTGATATGGCAGTTTCACCCAATTTACTTCTCTTACCGTCTAAAATGGTCATTCTTTCGGGCCCGGCAATCGCAGGTTATAATAATGAATTACAATACGCAACAGAATCTATGGTCTTCAGTGTAAATGGAGATATAAACACAGAAATTAAAGAAAGTGCTAAACATGAGATGGAAGGGGAAGAGGATGCTGTGAAATGGCAGGATGCTGTGCATCCCGGAGGGCCACCTAATACGGCAGACGCTGTTGACACAAGTCAGATTCCCTTATCGACTTCGGAACGGAAGGCAGCAGCCGTGCCACTCGCCGGCGCGGATCCTATTCACGAATACGGCAAAATTGGTTTGTTATCTTTAGCCATATTCATTACTATTGTAGGTGGAATATTCTGAAAGAACTAGAAGAGATTCATTTATGTACAGTATATAGATCCGATGTATGCAACCGTGCCATTCAACATGATTGTAACTGGACCGACAAATTCTGGCAAAACAGAATATGTGATGGATCTCCTCACCGGTCCGTACTTAAGGAAATTTGAATATATAGTTTTCATTTGTCCAACATTCATGAACAATAAAACGTATAATAAAAGATTCATTTTCACCGATGACCACGTGTTTGTGTTTCCGGTCGGACTCGATGCTGTGGATGTTACACTAGCCTTAGTACATAAAGAATGGGCCGGCACGAACACTTTAATAATCCTCGACGACTGCGCATCGTCCAAAGATATGAAGAAGCGCAGTGACGTTTTAGTCAAACTTGGTTTCAGTGCAAGACACGACGGATTATCTGTCTGGGTTCTGACTCAACAATATACTAGTATTAGTAAACCATTTAGGGAAAACATACAGATGTTAGTACTTTTTTACACACCGAGCAAGACAGACAACAAGACTATTATAAAAGAATATGGAATGGAGGTGTCAGAACGGGAGGCCACGGACCTAGTCAGACAATTGAAAAGTATACCATTCAGTAAACTAGTATTTCATTTACGGCATCCGTACGACATTCAATTTTTCGTATAATAGGGAAAAAAACAGGAGTATCGAAATATAAACATTATTATGTTCAATATAAACAGCTGCTAAGCTAATCATGGCTTCGACCGAAGGTACTCTTAGAGAATTATATTACAACCCGAAAACTGGGTTTGGAGGTGTACAAAAATTATGACGCAGCACGCGCCAGCGGACTAAACGTTACTAAGAAAGAGGTGCAGGAGTGGTTAAAAACTCAGCTAACTTATAATCTACATAAACCGGTACCTCGTACTCGTGCTACGGGCGGGAGGCGCGTTTTCGTAACATCGATAGACGAGTTTTGGCAGGCTGATCTCGTGGAATTCCCTTCACCGTTCGCAAAAGAGAATCGTAACATTCGATACATGCTAACAGTAATCGATGTGCTCAGCAAATATGCATGGGCCAGGCCGATACAGTCAAAAACGGCTGATGATACGTTACAGGCGCTACAAGACATAATTAAGAAATCCGGGAGGCAACCCGACAAACTTCAGACAGATGAGGGGCGGGAATTTACAAACCGAAAAATGCAGAAATGGTTGGAGGAGGCGGGAATTCACTGGTTTCACACCTACAGTGACAAAAAAGCTAGCGTCGTTGAACGTTTTAATCGTACTCTTAAAACGATGATGTGGAAATACTTCACATACAGACAGACACGTTCCTGGCTCCCCATTTTACCACAACTTCTCGAGAATTACAATAACACCTGGAAGTATCAAAATGAAACCCGTCGACGTAACAGAGGACAACGATTGGCAGGCATTTTATACACTTTACGGTCCTGAGTTGGCAGCCGCGGGCACCACCCCTGAATTCAAGCTAGGAGAACGGGTTAGAATTACAAAATACAAGACCACTTTCAGGAAAGGATATTTACCAAATTGGACCAAGGAGATTTTCATAGTTTCAAGAGTGGTGTACGCAGCTGGCATGGCATGGTGTTGTGTCCTTGAGCAAGGCACTTTATTCCTCATTATTCCTCCCCACCCAGGAGTGATGGGTACCTGGTAGGACAGTGGTTGTAATGTGTGTGTTTAGCTCTGCTGCGCCTATTGGCTGCACATGTGAGCTGTAGTTTGCTCCCCAGGGAGTTGAGTGGTATCATATTAGGTCCAGTGACCAGGGGTAATAATAATTGTAAAGCGCCTTGAGCACATGTACTTGTGGATATGTGCGCTATATAAGAACCCAATATTATTATTATTATTATTATTATTACTCCGCCAGTCTACAAAATAAAAGATCTGAATGGAGGGGAAATACTTGGCACTTTCTATTCTGATGACTTCAGAGCGCCCTTTCGGAACGTGTTGGTGCCGATGAGCTGTACAGAGTAGAACGAATTTTGAAGACGAAAAAAATTAGAGGAAAGAAATATTATCTGATAAAATGGAAAGGTTATCCAGAAAGTTTCAATAGTTGGAGCCAGAGGAAAATGTTATTAGAACTTCGTAAGGCTATCCAGAAAGTTTCAATAGTTGGGAGCCAGAGGAAAATGTTATTAGAACTTCGTAAGTACTCGACCAAGTTTCTGTGCTGGTCCTAACGCAAGTAATTACGAAAGTTATTCAATAAGTACCATGGAGCAAGCCTTAATTTCTGAAAGCCAAAAGTGTCAGTTTACCACCAGCCCGCTTCCAACCACCTGGCCAAGTATTTATCATGTATTGTCGTAAGTAATGTTCACTTATTGCATCTTTTTGGCAGTATGTGGATGAGGTGGTACAGGGAGGGGGAGGATCCGGAGGCACATATTAAGTTTGCAAGATCTTCAAAGCGACTTCTCATGTTGCCAAGGTCCGTTCTTTCCAGTCCTCCTTGTTCAGCTTTATCGATAAGTTCTGGTTGAAGTATAATGTACACAACTGACATGAGCCATAGACAAGTAACTTCAAAGTCTTGCCCCCTTTCGGAACCATTCCGGATAGGGGTAACCGTAGGGTTCCTTCGGCATCATGTCAAGTGCCTGTAAGTCAAAAGAAGCATTATAAGCGTGCACAGATTCACAAGCATTAAGAAGTTTGTGTAGGTTCTTGAGTGAGACTCGAGGTTGTTCTAGTTGTTCTTGATTAGGTGGATAATAAGCTTTTTCAAGTTCCTCCTCGTCAAAACCCTCTATTAAAAATCCCTGGCTGCCGCCGCCCCATGCAATTCCAAAGTCAAAAGCTCGTGGAAAATCTACTGGCCCGACTGTCTCGGTATCAATTGTTGGATTAAGTATATTCTTGAGAACTTCAGGCGTAAGAGGATAACTAATTATCAAACATGGAAGTCTGTAGTCATTGCAAATTTCTAAGAAAGTCTGTTTGAACTGCTTATGAATCTCTTCTAGTTCTTTTAAGGTAGCTATTTCATATTGTCTGGCTCGAGTCAGAATATTCCGCCTGCAATAATCAAAAGGCATATCTTTGAATATGTTAATGAAACTATGTAAATGGTCAAATGCTCTAGAAACAATCTTTTTTTCTTCCGCTGCCACGGAAACGTGGGAACGGATTCGAGAAAAAGTCAGATGTTGAATTATGGAAGAGTCACAAATAATGTGGTCGGTGGCGCCCGCCAAATTTACTGCATCGTAACTCTTACCACTTCCAGTTGGTCCATTTATAAATATGTATGACATTTTTGTTCTATCTATATCATAGAATTTTTTTTTTTTTAATTATTTTTCGTAAAGATATATTACGATAAGACAATGGCAATCCTTTCTACTTCAGATGCAATAAAAATACTTGAAAGTGGAGGAAACAATATTCAAATCAGTGACGGCAAACTCATATTTGGTGAATATGTAGATCCTATTATATATGTAGACAGTGAGCTAGAAGTGGTTTTCCCCATCGGGCCTAAATATGGTTCAAAAGATCCTGCTACATGCGATGAAATGTGTGTCCATTGGCTACCGAGTCTTAAAAAGTTTACCGATCTGATAATATCATGTACCTTAGGTGAAAGTTTCGAAGCAAGCACTGCTAAAAGCTATGCTGCAAGCCTGGCCGCTCACTCCCAGAATAATTCCTGCGGATTATTTTACAATCCATCTAAAGTGTATTAGAATCCTATCGGAACCGAAGGGAATCCTATCGGATTTTACAATCCATCTAAAGTGTATCAGAAGCAAGGGAGCGACACACAGACAAAGTATTTTAAATTTCGGTTTAAAAGAGGGGGAAATAATAATGCCGATTTCGCTACATGTATTGATATAGTTCAAGAAATCGACTGTGGTTTTAAAGCAGTGAGCCCATTGCCAGCCAGAGAAAATCCTGCTATTGTACCTCGTAATATCCAAAAAGGTAGTAAGATAGAATTCTTAGCATTTAAACCGCGCTTAAATAAGCGTACCCTTTCTTTCACTATAGAGAGGTTATTTTGTGTCACGGCTAATAAACCAGAAATTCAAGATGCGGAAGAACTAGTCGACTTAGAAAGATTAGGCGAGATATATAAACAAATAAATGCTGTCAAAAATATTATAGTAGATTTTGATGACCTATCATAGAATAATTATTTTTCTTTTTTAAAATTTTTTAGGATAGTATATATTATAAAGATTATTATGGATGAGAATATTGATGTTAGGCGCCGCTTACGAAAAGCCATAACCGAAGTATTCGACGGGGCAGTTTTACGAAAAGAATTTCCTGAAGTCAAGCGAGTCGAGGATATCGAAACGCTGGTGGATATCGAAGGTATGACCAAAATAAGAAAGATGTACTCTGTTTATACAGAAATGGAAGTCAAATTAGTGGATCCGAAAAACGGTAATACACAAAATCGTACATTGCCTGTTAAATTAAAAGATACATACACAAAAGATGTAAGAGGCACAGCGGGATCGGATGTGAAACAACAATTAATAGATCGCTACGACCATATGCTTGATACAATTGAAAATGTTGAGGGTTCTGGTCTCGTTCTCGAGGAGATACTTAATTTTGAAGTAATTCTAGTAGAAGTTTTACTCGGGGCCGGCCGCCCTTCGGCACACAAGAGCCCCCTTTCGGAACGGATTCAACTTCCCGGATGGTTAAAAAATAAGCATTGTGTGAGCGATCTTATTCTTCCTTTCGGTAGCGAGAATTGTTTTCAATACGCAGTTGTAGCAAGTATAAAGTTAGGTGACCCCCACTTTCGTGGACAGACTAGAAAAAAATGGAATACGTACACTCCATTTATGGTCGATTACTCTTTTGATGGAATACCATTTCCTACGCCCGCCGATGAGACTGTATTCAAGCACTTCAAACAGGCATCAAACTCCAAGTATTTCAGATCTACGAGAATGATCCCGCCCCGTCCGACATAACTGTGTTATATAGTAGCTGTAGCGGAGCCCCCTATCGGAGTGAAGCTAAAGGCGGAGCGGATCAAATAGCGAATATCTTACTAATAGTCGGTGAAGACGCGGGTCACTATGTACCAATTACTGCGTTAAATCGCCTTCTTAATTCTCGTAATGATCGTAAGAATGAGCACAGACGGAAGTGTATTTGTATGGTTTGTAAGCGGGGTTTTGCGTCAACAGAAGAATTAGAAATACATCAGGTATACTGTGGAACAGACACTGCTCAGCCAGTTTTTCCTAAGGAAGTATGTCAATTTGAAGGACATAAGAAGAAGGTGCCCTGTCCCTACGTCGTGTATGCAGATACTGAGGCAATTATTGAGCAGGGCACCGGCCGACACATTCCAATTTGTCTTTTGTATGTTATGCTTGAACGATGGCCAGGCCCCTTACGGAACGGGCCGAAAGTTTTTAGTAAAAGAACATTCACGGGCCTCTCCTGTGTTACAGAATTTCTAAAGGATATGAAGAAAAGGGCTGAGAATTATTCGAAATCGTATTATTGGAAAATAAAACCGATGAAAGATAGATCTAATTACAATTATCCAGACTGTATTGCATGTGGAGATCAAGCCGGATACCGAATAGTGAAGGATCCTACGACTTTTTATTGTGAAAAGTGCCGCCCGTTGAGAACCATTCCTATCTACTTTCACAACCTCAAGGGATACGATGGTTCTTTTATTTTACAAAAAATACATGAAATCGGGGATGCTGACGCCGGAGGGGCGGTAGGGGAACCAGAGCCAAATATCATAGCTAAGACGGGCAATGGTGGAATTATGTGTCTTATGAAAACATTTATTTTTAGTGCCTCAATTGTTGTCGATGGGGGGAGGGAGACAAAGAAACGTTTCTTTTCTATAAAGTTTATGGACAGTGCTCAGTTGATGTCTGGGTCGCTCGCGAAGTTGGCAAAGACTGTGCCAGAGAATGGATGGATGGCAGTACCACTTTCGTACCCGGACATTCAGCGGGCGAAAGGTTTCTTTCTGTATGAATATTTAGATTCTCCAGAGCGATTGGAAGAGGACCAGCTCCAACCACGACACAAATTTTATAGCGAATTAACAGAAGAGGGGATTTCAGAGTCTGATTATGAACACGCATTGAAGGTGTGGGACGAAGTTGGATGTCGGACGATTAAAGATTATATGGAATTCTATTGTGAGATGGACGTTCTCCTTCTTGCTCACTATATGTCAGCGCCTGGCTTGAAATGGGATGCTATGTTACTTTACATGGGTAACAAATTTAAACTCATTCAAGATGCTGAGCAGATGAATTTCATTCAGAGGGGAATTAGAGGTGGTATCAGCCAGTGTAATATTCATTATTTACAGACAAATCATCCGGCTTACGGCGATTACGATCTGGAGAAACCCTTAACCGAAATAAAATATCTCGATGCTAACAATCTTTATGGCTGGGCAATGAGTCAGGCAATGCCAATGGGCGGACTTCATTGGATGACGATGGAAGAATTGTTAGAATGGTCTGCTCAGAATGGCGGAGCAGGCTTGGATTGGGGACCCGGCGCTAGATTTCCTCCAAGTTTTCTAGAAGTAGACTTAGAATATCCGACTGAATTACATGAAGAACATTCCGATCTACCACTCGCGCCACATCACTACGAATTTCCGAGGCGGGGAGCTACCGCGGAGGGAGTCGACTGATTACAAGTCTTATGGACAGAGATAGATACGTCTTACATTATAAGTTGCTTGAATTCTATCTTTGGATGGGATTGCAACTGAAAAAGATTCATCGGGCACTCGCATTTGAAGAGGCTCTGTGTCTCGCGAAATATATCGACTTTAACACTAAAATGAGGGCAAAGGGAAAGACAGATTTTGAAAAGAATTTCTATAAGCTGATGAATAATGCAATGTTCGGCAAGACAATAGAAGATGTCCGAAAGTATAGAAATTTTAAATTTGTTTCGGGCCGGAACGGTAATGTTAGTGGTCGTAAAAAGATTCAGAAGTATAATCCAAAGATGAAACATATAACTCTCATAACTTCTGAAGAAGATGGCGATTCCTGCGACAGTGTCCTACTGGAACTGAAAAGGGATCAATATGAATATAAAAAGCCAGTTTTCATTGGCGCGGCAGTACTCGAACTTTCTAAACTGCTTATGTATGAGACGCATTACAATTACTTTCGAAAGCAGTTCCCTGGAATACGATTAGCCTACATAGATACTGACAGTTTTGTTTACAGTGTGCCTCTTCCTTCTGCAGATACAACTTTCAATGATATAGTCCGAGAAGATGTGGAAAAGAATGGTAACGAAATGATATATGATACTAGTGGTATAAAAGACGGGACAGGAGTTCCAAAGATTAATAAAAGGTGATAGGTAAATTTAAAGATGAGTTGAATGGAGAACCTATTCTTGATTTTGTCGGCATACGCTCAAAGTGTATGCTTTTCGAACTCCAACTTCCGAGACGAAAAAATAAAGGTATAAAAGATGTTTGTGTTAGAAAACATTTGAACTTTGAAGACTATAAGGATCTGTTTGAAACTGGGAAGGAGCCCGAGCAGGCACATTTTGTGCAGTTTGTACGGAAAAAACCTGGAGAAATCCGTAGTGAAAAGCGCAGTAAAATCATGATGGCGCCAAATGATATCAAACGTGTGCAGTTATACAATCCAGACACGGGCGAATGGCTGGCAGAAACATGGCCGATAGGACGGAGTTCCCCTTCGGAATAGAAACGCCCTTCGGAATAGAAACGGAGTTAACTTTTATATTTCATATCCATTTAATCCATAATGTTGCATGTATCTTTCTAGCGGCGGACTAAATCCTTCTTGTTTTTGTATTTCTAGTGCCTGATGAAATATGTTTTGAATAAGTTCTGAGGCATTTTCTGTTGTTGCGCCTTTTTCTTGTATTTGTGTAAGCAGCTGTTTATATTGAACGTAATAATGTTTATATTTCTCTCGCCTTCTTGATACTCCTGTTTTTCCTTGTATTACATCAATAATAACACCTGGTATAGGAGTTAAAGCTAAAAGAACTGGAACTGTCGGAATTGCTGCTATGACAGCTGAACTTACAAGAATTCCCTTAGTCACATTAAGAGCCATATCAATTCGGCCCATTAATTTATAACTGCGACGATATGCAGCGCTGGTTCTTTCGATATAGTCAGCTAACTGTTCAACACTTTCAACAACTGAGACGTGCATTTCTTTTTACTGTATATGTAAGGGATGATAAAAAATAATTGTAGTAATATAGAGAGACAATATGGCAGAAGGAGGAGAAGATATACAACTCCAGGATTTCGATGTTGCAAATTTAAATGACGATGATGCTACTGCTGCTGAAACAACTTTTTTCTATGATGATGCCTTTGCAAACACCGACCCTTTCCAGGCTAGTTCAAGCGCGGGGAGCCCACAGGGGGATCGTTTGACTGGCCAGAGAGTAGAAATTACAAAACAAATGGCTAACCAATACTTAGATAGTATTAGGATTACTGATGTGTATAAACGAGAATTAATGCATACGAATGCTAGTATTAGGGATGGAAAGCTATATTATTGAGTCGCCAGGCTGACATCAAATAAAGGCACGAAGTCTTTAATGATCTCCTCAATAAAAGGTAAGGAAGCTGCAGAATTTAAAAGAGATATATTTGCAATAGATCCAGATCTTGTACCAGAATTGACTGATAATGAAGTTAAAATATTATTGAAAGGGCAGGCCGATAAACTGAAACCCTACGACATTGGACGACTCAGAGATAGAATAACAGATTTACGAGTAAATTTTAGCGATAATGCCGATGAAATACGTACTATCGAAAATAAAATCGAAAAATGGAATAATGAAAACCCCGAATATAGAGCTATTAATGATGAATTAAGGATTGCGAATATGCGTCTTGACGAGCTTAACAATGAAAAAGATAAAATAACGCTAGAGAAAAGAGACGTTGAAAAACAGTTAAAGGAAATCCCTGAAGATCACACCTACGCAAAAGAAAAAGCCGAGAAACTACTAGCTGAACTCATAACAAGAGAAGCTAAAATTGTTGATCGAATTAAATATGAACATGGTAAGATCAGTGAGGCACGTGAAAGTCTGGCTACGACTAGGTCTCTTCGTGATGTAATTTCCGATCCAGAATTGTCACTCAGGCTGAAGCTGACAGAGTTATTTAAACGAAATGGTATTACAATCGCTGCAATACTAACTGCCCTTGGAATGACAATATCAACAATTGCCCTGGCTGTAACTAAAGGAGGAGGAGCAGCAGCAGGAACTGGAGCAAACACAGGGGGAGCAGGTCCGCCCAAAGTATACACAAAAGTGAAAGAAATTGTAAAGCAATTTGGCGAATGGTTAAAAACCTTGGCCGCAAAAAGTGCTGCTGCAATACCAGGTTTAATCGGTTCACTTGTTAGTTTTCTATTAAAAACAGCAGGATCGGTGGTCGGATTTGTTGGAGAACAGCTATGGATATTTTTAACTGGTTTAACATTAGTCATAATAAATAAAATTATGTATTGATACAGAGTCTAATAAATTCTGAAGACGACTCCGTAGGAATAATAAATAAAATTATGTATTGATACAGAGTCTTATAAATTCTGAAGACGACTCCGTATAGATAATAAATAAAATTATGTTATTTATGTATTAAGATATGACCAAGCATGTTGGTGAAAAGAATATTACAAAGTTTCTTTCTAAAAATAAAGACCTGTTTCGTTTCTCTGTCGAATTGGAATGGTGCAAACTCCGACGAGTAAATCGACATATACTTCGAGCAAATCCAGGTGTTCGACTCAAAGATGATAATCTATATCATAACATATTAGCTTTCGTAAAGGAATGTCAAAAGACTAACTTCTTTAAGCGACTAGAAGATAGATAATGATGACCAGAGGTCATATATTTACAAGAATATTGGATTCTTCGATTGATTCGCGACACAGGTAATCGATTTATCTTTCAATCAGACGGAAATATTTATGTAAAGATGTGATTTATTTTGAATTTTTTTCTTCTGAGTTATTATATACACGAAGTGCACGAAAATGGGATACAATAGATCATTATTACCGACTTTCAGCAACCGAATACCGCAGGGAACGAAAGCAGAAAGAACTCATCATGTGATTGCTCATAATCCAAGTGAGGCAGATCCAGGCCAGACACTTATCATACGATGTCCAAAGTTAGAAAGCGGAGTAGTACTAGTTCCAGATACTTTCGACCTGGTTTTTGATCTCGAAGTAATGGGACATGAAGATAACCGAGTAGTACAAAATGTTGCAAAAAATTTGGTGGAGCGTATGGTTCTCACATTTGAGGGTCAGGCACTTTTCAATTTGAATAAATATAACCTTATTGAATGTTATCGTGATCTCTTCAAACATAAAAAGGAGAGAACGAACATGACACTGTATGGAATTCAGAATGAAAATCTAAGAAAATTGAGAAGTGGCGCGGCCGATGCAGATGACAACAGGCTTACAAAATGGGACGATCATTTACTTTTTGACACATATAAAACAAAATATGCTATTCGTCTCACTCATCCCCTCATAACAGGCCATGGGGTTGCATATCCAAAAGCGTTAGGGAGTCATATTGAATGGGAAATTACGCTTGCACCCGCCTCCCAATTACTTGTCAGTAATAATAATGTTACACCCAATTATAAATTAAAAAACATTCAAATGGAATATGAGACATTAAGTGATCAAACACTCGCGAGAGAAACTGCTGGTTATTACAACAGTGGGAAAAGTTTTCTCTACGAACATTTACATTATTTTAGAACAATCCCATTCAAAGAATCAACCACGGTTATCAATGAAAATATAAATGTACCACGACGTAGCATGAGAGGTATCGCGATACTCTTCACTAAAAATCAGAATCAGTTAGAACTGAACAGTGAACTTTTCTTTAATCCATCCATTGAATCTGTGTCTGTAATGATTGAGGGTATTGCGAACAAAATATACGCTCAGAAGATGTTACCAAGACAATTTTGGAAAGAAACACGGCAGTATTTTGCTGAAGATAAAGATTGGTGTGAAATTGATATAGATGAAGTTGATTATTTGAAGAATAAATTCTGTCTGTTTATCGATCTGCGTAGTTTTAAAGATATTGAATTTCATGGAAATGGATTAAGAGTAATGAACACAAAAGATGGAATACAGCTTGAAATCCTGAAGAAAGACACCTCATCTAAGGCTGGCGACGACGCTCACGATGATAATATATTTGCTCATGTTTATGTTATTAGCGATGCCCAGGTCTCTGTTGAAAATAGTAGATTAAAGTCTATACTATTTTAGTTAACGAGAGTCGTTCAGAAAAAACCTACCAGAAATTCAGACCTCAGTCATGCAGTAGGAAAAAAATTCACATACTCACATCAGCTGGACTCCGGTTCTGCTTCCGTCGACTGACTGACAACACTCCGTTCCGAAGGGGCCTTTATATAGGCTAGTTTGATGGTGAATTTCCCGCGGAATTTCCCTCACGTACATGTCTATACATGTTGTGTGTTTATAAATAGCGTGGCTGCGTGTATAGACATGTCAGTGGGGGCCACAATAGGCAAACGCGTAAGAGGCCCTTCGGGGATTACCCTTCGGGGATTACCCTTCTGTACTATATCTGACTCAGTGGGGAATTCCCTCTTCCATGCATGCACAATAGGCAAACGCGTAAGGGGGAATTCCGGTAGGTGTCATTTTAGATATATGGAGGGGTTTCCCATGGGGGAAAAAGGGGGGAAAACAAAGTACATGTCACAGAAACCAAGTTATATATACTACTTCAACCAAGTTAAGACTTTGAGAACTCTATATATGTCTCTTGTAAGAGGTAGTCTTTAATATTGTTCTGTTGTGTTGAATCCGTGGCAACAGTGCCACAAGTAAATTTTAGAGAGTGTTCAAAGAAAATTTGTAAAATACCTGTTTCAAAACCCATATTTTATACCATACTTATCAGTAGGAAGCCCTTTGCTCTTTTCTTAAACTTTCAACTTTACAACAATGGCGTCTTTATCTTGACATGATGTTTTTACATAAATGTGCAACCGGTTTTTATAATTTGCTGGATGTCCTTTTAAAGCTTTGTGTTAATGTTCTGTTCAGAACCTTTATACTGCCTCGTAGTTGTATCAATATTTCTAAATATTTATCGGCAGGTGCTTGAGTAGTTTTTACAAAATTGTTACTTTCCCATCCAAATATTGAACTTTTCAGTAATCATGCTCAGTTTAATTCTGACATTAGACAATCAATTTTTGATACTTTACCTACTTGATTTTATTTTATATTATTTAATTTCTTGTGTTTTTTTCAGGTCCACCTTTTATGTAGACCTAAATGTTTTTAGGCGACTTGTTTCTATGACCGTATTTGTCTGTAATTTTAGTTTTGTGTTTTGAGTTTATTTTGGAACCTGTAAATGGGACTTGATCCCGTAAGCTTTCCTAATAAATAAATAAATTAATAATAAATATATAAAAACATAAACAATTAGGCTATATAAAGAGTTTAGAAATCGTTGAAATCGTTGACAGGTTCACAAATACTCCACTTCTAGTTCACGATAACAGGAAACATTTTCGTTATAATCAAAGTAATCTGACAGAACTTATAGACTATTAAATGTTAGTAGGCATCACACATATGCCATTTGCGGTAGAAATAATACATTTCAACTCACGGCGATACCTCTCGATGTATAGTGTACTGGACACTTGCACGGCTTTCGTTTGCATACAATGCCCGGTCAATCGACTGCAGAGGTTGCTTCGATCTCTATCTATTTATCAGTCTGTATATTCATGTATATTCGCAGCGTTAAGAAACTAAAAAATTTAGACATATCTGCACTAACAACAAAGACTGACACTCAAACTTTCAAGAGCTCTGTGCGCGTGGGGGACTTTTTACAAAGTTGCAGCAATGGACACCCTAGCTATACATTAATTAGCATAAAAACTCCTGGGAAATTCACAAAATACATGCTTGCAAAGTTTACTCATTATATTACCATTACGTTGTTTTATCGGTAGCTTTTCATTGTAGATGATAAACCTAATTGTGAGCCATGCGTGTGATGTGTAAGTCTCTTTTTAACTCAAATAATTTCAAAATGACTGGGCAATTGTTTTTATAAGGTCATAAAAGTAAAGAAAAAAATTCTTAGAATTTATAAATATTTAATTTATCATCTTTATATAATAAAGGTTCAGAATATGTATTAGTATCGGAGAAAACGTGGAATATGCTAGCGGTATATAACTTGATTATATGATACATTTTTTCTAGATCCCATGGCACCATCGATACCGTTGTGGAAATAGAAGAGGATCTTATTATAGAGCATTCGAATGCGACTTTGAAATGTTCTTCAAATGGAAATCCAGAGCCATATTTTGCGTGGCTACAGGATAATAAAACTTTACCGAATATTGACAGATATTTACTGTTCGAAGATCAAAGTATCCTGCTTATTCATGGAGTACTTCGCGAAGATACTGCTGTGTATACATGTAATGTTTCAAATCAATTTGGAACGGAGTTTGGTGATACAGTTCTCTCTGTTTCATGTGAGTATCAATAAATTTGAACACAGCGTTTGGACTATTCACATAAATTCACAGAAATCCACAGAAATTCACAAGCCTGTCATATCCTGTAAAACTGTAGAACTCGCTCACTCCTCTTTCTAAGTTTGTGCATTGTTTGTTTTTTGTATTGTGATACAGAGATATTACTTAAGTGATCAGGGGCAACTAAAATGAAGATTCTTATCAATTGACCAAGGTGATTATTTGACCCCTCCAAATTTTTAGGAAGAATATTTGTCTACTTTACCACTAAATTTTAACAACGATCTAAAATTTCCACAAAATTAAAAATCTATGCTTTGCTTTTGTTGACTGAGCAATCAACATTTTATGAAACTAGCAAATGAATATTCGTCCTTACAAACTTATAACCAATAAGTCGTCATGTGAGGAACAACAAAATTATGTTAAATTGCAAGAGAATGTGACCCTCAACAAGTTAAATGATTTTAAATTGTTTTTCATCGAATCCAGTCAACATCGTATGCAAGCACGCATATTCATCGATCAAACATACCAGTAAAGGCCCGTTGTTCAAAATGAGCTTAAGTTAATGTATTTGATGGCGCCAGTGGCTTACTGACTACTCATGCGCATTTTCATAATATACTATGCGAGTAACCGAAAGTGTACCCTATTTTCATGGGCGCCGTCATGTTTTTTTTTTTTTTTGAGTACTCTTAAATAAACAAATACGAAACGTGCAAATTTTTATTTTATCACATGCCATTTATAAAATATATCTCTTTTATTAGCAAGTAAGTGTTATTATCCACCTTGTCGCTGGTACAAAAGATCGTTAATATCACGCATAAAAATAGAAAAGGGGAGAAAACTGGTCGTGCATATGGACGGAGGGGTATAAGCAAAGAATGCTGGGATTGAATTTTTGAAAAGCGCCCCGTGTCAATGAGTAGATACAAAAATTGCCAGTTTTAGACGGAATGCTATAGTTTTCAGCTTGTAAGTGGAAGGTGGGCAGTGAGGTTACCATTGCAATGATAATGATGGCATAATACGTCTCTTGTGTAACACAATAGGCTGTTATCATGGTAAAAATTGCCAATTTTGTCTAACATTTTTACACAATACAGAAAATCTATATCTGCATTGCTGTAGGGTTTGACGTCGTGTACGGATGTGAACTGCTTTCATCAGAGGGAAACTGGGTATAGTTGTCATACAAACGTATATAGCAAGTAACAATTAATTCCATTTTATCATGAGTCAATACAAATAACATTGCCAATCTTAATCCCTGGAGCGACACCAAGGCTGAGCCCAATATGATGTAACTACATGTATGTTCATAGTGTGTATCATGTAAGCGGTATTTACGAATTGCTTAATTTCAAATAAAATTTACCACTTCATAAATATTTTCCTTTGTTCCTCATTTTAAATCAATGAATCCAAATGTTTTCATCACTTTTGGTTCAAAATGCATCACTCTTACTCTCTGCTTCATTGATTTTTATTATTAACGTTATCTCAAGATTCGAATAACAATCATCTTAACTGGTGTGGAAGGTCCTCTGATCTAATTCACATCCTTGACCGGCGAAATTGTTACGACATTTCGAATGTATAAGCTGCGCCCAAAAATTGCCCGATTACCATTTATTGTTCATCTGTGGGACTAAACGCGCATCATACCAAATTGATGCTAATTACTCGGGATAACATACAAACTGCCTTGTTTAGGATCACAACATTTTGAAAAAAAAAGACAGGTACCTTGTGTTGCATGAATAAATGAATGTAGAAAAAAAACGTTAAAAACAAAAGTCAATGGCAATGAAAAGGTTGATGTGTCTCTCAGATAGATTATCCTTGATGTATCACACTGTGACATCATTTTGTTAGCCGTGACCATATACTTCATATTTTTACTAAAAATTTGCTGGTGCTATATGTAAAGCAGCACTGGGAAAAACGCTTTATAAACAAAAATATATACACATATACTGATTCTGTACATGTTCCAAATGTGTTAAGTATACACGAACGTATACTAATCGAAAAGCATATGAATAGTGTGTGCAAAGATCTGCATTACGTATACTCTTGATATGCGCTACACATATCAACGTATTGAAATGTACCATATACAAAGATATACGTTACGTATGCAATTGAGAGAGGTTCGGCTACACGTTTTCCATGAAAGTGAACGCGTAACGTCACGAATTTCTGCGATGATGTCATCGACTTGTGCGTACATTCTTCACGTACACGGAGTCGGAGTCGCGTATTTACGTGGAGACAGCTTTTCCTAGAGCGATTTTCACGCTCGCTTCGCCATAGACTTGATATTCAAAACTGACATTCCTTTTGTTTTGTATTGTTGCTCTTGGTTTTATCGATCGCCGTCTGATTTTGAGATATTTTAGGTAACAAAAAGGAAAAAGTACCTCCTGCAGTACACTCGCAGACGACGGCACACGCGCGGCAGACGTCGCCACACTGCACTGCCGATAACATTAAATCTACACTGAAATTAACATTGTCATTTGTTTTACCTCCGTGGCTTTGCACGGTTTTTCTAACACAAAGTAAAATTTCAGTATTTTCAAGTTTTTATCTCTGTGTTCTATTATTAAACCTGATATCAGAGCAAAATCCTTTAGACAATGAGACTGTGTGAGTCGGTACGAAAACGTCTTATAGATTTGCTTCAAGTCTATGGGAACATAAAACTCAAAACAGAGCGAATTGAAAGTATAAAATTCAGTAGGCTGTCTCATTAGTGATAGGCTGTTACGCGGATCGTTAGTTGAACACAGACATATGAACCTTGCTCGGCTAGTCAGTTACTGCTGCCTTGGAAAGCAAAGCGACGGGGCCCGTAAAGCCTTAATCCGAATCTGTGCAGAACGTTACGCGTATGGAACGCGTAGCCACTCTACGTCACGTTCTCGCTACGGATGAAATCTTAACCTCTGTATTGCACGAAAATGGTCACACTCTGACAATTTGATGCCCCACAAAGGAATGAAAGATGTATAATAATAAGGTTATAACAAAATTACCTCAAAGGATGCACTCGGCCATTGGCACCGCGCACGCTAATGTCCTCGTGCATCCCCTTTTTTGGTATTTTCATAATAACCTCATAATATCCGTAAATATACTTAACATATGTCAAACATGTTGTCCAGTGCAGGATGTCCTTACCCTTTAAAACAGCTGTTATCACTTCCTAGTTGTTTGACGAGAGGTCTTATATCTTTTTTCGCGATTTTGACTTTGTTATATGTACATATACTTTGTTCATTGTCTCGCTGTGCTGTACTGTGTTGTCCTGTGCAATACAACTGTTGCCGGCTATTTTAACGGTTGAAGACTTCAGCTAGGAATTAACTCGCTGAGAGGTAACACAAGATGCTACTACACAGAGGCGTCGTAAGTTGAAATGGACGATGTTTATTGCAAACGCTGTCATTTTCACTGACCAGAAAGTCAACATGCCCTTACATCTCAAAACTTCTCATTAAATAGACAGTTTTTCTGGCGTAACCTAAACATGTAAAATACATTACAGGAAGTAACTGTACATTGGCTAAAAAGTATTAAAGACACTTGATTGGGTAAAAGATAAAAATCCAAGTACTTGATTGGAAGGAAGTTTCTAAAATATTCAGAATTATTCTGCTGAGTTGGCATCCCAACTAACGCTTTTTAATATTTATAATGTTCTTTTGACAAATGCCGACTTCTAAAAATAATAGTTACTACCGTTCCATGGTCAAGATTTGTGGAGCCAGAATATGATTATGTATGTATGAGCCATTGTTTTATGCCGAAGTCAATTAAATAATGACCAACGCGATGTAGCCATATCAGTGTCACACTTCATGTTTTAGCTTAATTGTCCATTCGAGTACCAGTATCAATGTCAATGTCAGTAAACATCTTTTGTTCGTATTCATCTGACCGGTAGTGGCATTGTTCGTTAATTAACACATTGGCAATGATACTTGAGGTAATAAAAGAACTACCAGTAATAATACTCCAGTAAACAAAAGAAAAGACCCTCCACGTTGTACCGTGTGACATTGTTTATCCCAGTGAACGTTCGTTATGAGTTCAACAAAATTGTACATATTCCCTGTTATACTTTTACTTTAAAAATTACAATCGTAACACTCCCCTTCTTTAAAGAAATCGTCCCGATTTTCAAGAACCGCTACAAGTTTTTTGTTTTGTTGTTTGTTGTTTTGTTGTATTTTTTTTTTCATTTGTAAATCTCTTTGTGAAAATAAAAGAAAATAATGAAATAAAAAGCTTAAAGTGAATGTAAAATACAATAAAACGAAATAATAAAATGCTTAGCTAAAAACCCATACTAACTGTAAAATACAATAAAATGGACGTAAAATGTCAAAATACACTCAAAGCTTTAACTACTCCATTACCAAAATACAGTAAACTAAAAACAACTGTAACTCTATAACTTTTCAAACTAAAATGCGAAGTCTGTAAAAATTGCGGAATGATAAAAGTGTGAGCTATACCTTTAAAACCCTCCAAAAATACCATCACACAAATAAAACGCTCTCCTCTTCTTATGGGGTAGTACCACAATGCATAAAACCCGTACTCTTCATGAAAGGTATCTATGTTACCACTTTGTAAATCTTCATCCTTATTACGGCCTACAGTGGCCTTCATCAACATATTATCATCTTTGATAGCGCTATCGTTTATTATTTCTCCTTTCTCTATTTCAATATCTTTTATTTTTCTCGTTTCTCTATTTCAATATCTCAATATCTTTCACTGCATAAAAACACGATAATACTTACTGTATTAGCATGGATTATTGCCTGTATTTTAGCTGAAGAGTGCATATACAGATGAATACAGTCAATAATCCATAGCTTGTATTCAGCAAGCCTGTATTCACGTGGATTCATGTGAATTCACGTGTATTATTCTATAATACAGGTAACTCATTAATGTGAATTTATCTGTATTATTGCGTTTTCATGCAGTGTTTTTATTATTTTTCCTTACTCTGTTTTAATATCTCTTATATCATCATTCACAAACAGACGTATTGTCTTTGGTTTTGCTGACTTTGATAAAGTCTTAGGCTTAACTGCAGTATCCTTTAAATCTAACTCTTTTATTTTCAGGTACAAATCTAACTTTATTATCTTCAAGCTTATTATCCTTTATTCCACACACGGAATATTCATTTGCCCCAATTGATTACATTCGAGCACCTTTTGTGGATTCTTTCTTTGTTTCTTTAAAATACTGTAGGTTTACTTGGACTTTAAAAATTAAGGACCCAAACGGGGAAGGGCGGAATGTCATAATCTATCGAAGCTCTCACAGGAGAGGGGGAAGATCATAATCTCTGATAGTTTACTAAAGAAGGGAAAGGAACTAATCGTACCTCAATTGAGTAATTCACTTAATTAAGTGATTATGAATCAAGCTCAATTTGAATAAATTAATCAACAATTTTTCATACAAGTCAACATTCACACACATTTACATTGATCGATCTTCCTAACACTCTTCACATTCACACATGCATTAGATGCTAAAACATTTGAATTGCTGGTTAACTTGATGCAACAAATTATTACTATATTGGTTATCATATTACGTAAGGCTTTCAGGAGACTGTCTTCCAATTATTCGCACTGGATTTTTCTTTAAATATTCTTTAGCTACTTCATTTAAATTATCTTCATCCTCCCAGGTGTTATGTTTGCTAGCAAAGTTTTTCCACTTTACCAAGAATTGTAATTTTCCATTTCTATAGCGCCCTTTAAGAATTTTTTCTACCTCATAATATTCATTTGTGTCTGATTCACCTTCGCTTGTTTCATCAGTCTGATTAGTCAGAGTCGTCCTAGGAGTAAAAGATTTTGAGTTCGAACTATTTTCTGTCAGTCTATGGTATGAACTCTCAGGTTGATTATCATCGGAATTTTCGGAATTTTGGAGATCTACATTTTGGTCTACATCAGGGCTGGTATTAGCCGTTTCATTTTCATTGACAGTTGTATGTTCATCATTGATTAATTCATTTTCACTATTCGATTCAGAGGTGTTAGAATCGAATTCAGATGGCCGTAAATGAGCTCTCTTAAGCCGGTTAAAATGAACAACCCTTTTGTAGTTCCTATCACTATTGTAAAATCGGAGCTTATAATTAACTGGACCTATTCTCTCTGTGACAATGTATGGGCCGGTCCATTTATGTACAAATTTCCGATTAACTCCAGGTTTAATTGATGGTTTATATAGATAAACTGGGTCGCCAACTTCGAAATTTTGTTTTGCAGTGGCTCTCCGATCATATCTTTTCTTCATTGCTTTCTGATACTGAGTAATATTTTTCTTAGCTATCTTAAATGCTATATTACGTTTTGCCGCCATTACTTTCAAATGAGTATCAATATTACGTGTTCTACCTTCTACAGGCTGAATTTCAACATCTAAAGGGAGCACCGCTTCTCTGCCAAAGAGTAAAGAGTATGGACTGTACAAAGTTGATTCCTGGGACTCACTCTATATGCAAATAATACTGAACTTATAAATCTATCCCAATCTTTTTGTTTTTCATCAACAAACATTGATAACATGTTAACTAACATCCCGTTAAACTTATCGGTAAGGCCCGACGTCTTGGCCGGTACGGACTGCTTGTTCTTCTTTCAACATTAAAATATCGACAAGTTTCTTGAGCAACTTGAGATAAGAAATTAGATCCCATGTCGCTCATTAAGACCCTGGGACTCCCATACACGGCTATGACCTCATCAAATAGAACCCTCGCTACTGTTTCAGCTCTAGCATTTCTTAATGGATAAGCAAGGGGAAACTTAGAAAAGAATCAGTAAAAACCAGTATAAATTTGTGCCCATCATAAGTACGAGGAAGTGGCCCAACTATGTCACAACCAACTCTTTCCCATGGTCCCGATACTGCAATTGGCAACATTTCGCTTTCATGGGGATGTTTGGACGTTTACGGGTGTGACAATGAGCGCAAGTTTTAACATATGTATTTACTTCCCTAGCCATCCTTTCCCAATAATACCTTGCTCGTAAAACTCCTTAAGTTTTAGAATACCCTAAATGACCTCCTAAACAGTCATGTGCCCTTTTAATTACATAATTTCATTAAAGATTTAGGAATTACTACTTGTCTTACACAATCTCCTTTAAATGTAGCTTTTCAGTTGGTTTCCAAAATGAAATAAAATCCCATCGACTATGTCAAAGTTTGGAGCTATAGTGGTAATTTTACGCGCTAATTTAGTGTCATCTGGTATATTTCCATGCTCTAGGTAATTAAACAATTTAATTAAATAAGCGTCTTGTCTTTGTTTCTCACCAATATTATTTATAACAGTCTCATCTATCTCAACATTACTATTATCGTTACTTTCATTTTCAGTATTACTAATAAAACTTTCATCGTTAGTCTCAACAGAATTATTTTCCTGTGTCTCACTTTGAATAGATTGACTATTTGTGCTCGCTGATTGACATTACCTTCAGAGAGTGAATTGGGCTCAATTAACATAAGATCTGTATTGACTGATTTGTCAATTAAGGTCTCCCTATTGTTTAACGTTTTACTCATTTCAGGGGTATTGTCTAAGTCAGTAACATCAGACTTGTGTCCCTGACATGATAAATAGGGGCGTCTAGACATCGGCATTCATGTGTTTCCTCCCCTGTCGATATACAATTTCATAATCATATTGTTGTGAAGTCATTATCCATCTCCCAATGCATCCCTTTGGTATTTTCTGTTTAAACATGAATGTCAAGTTTGAATGATCAGTAATTATTGTTATGTGATTAGATCTAACATGATGATCGCAACTTCGTATAGCATGTATTACGGCAAGAGCTTCTAATTCTGTGACAGTGTAATTTCGTTCGTGACAATTTAAACTTCGTCCCCCATACATAATCACTCGTTCTTTCCCATCCTGAATTTGTGCCAAAACAAAGCCTAAAGCGTAAGTAGAACTGTCAGTGTATATAATAAAATCTTTGGACAAGTCCGGAAAACCCAAAATAGGGGCCTCGCATAATAATTGTTTAATTCTATTAAAGGCTTCTTCACATCTATCTGTCCAAAGAAATCGACAATTCTTCCCTAGCAATTTGTGTAATGGCCTCGCTATTTTCGAGAAATCCTTAACAAATTTGCGATAATAGTTAGCCAATCCTAGGAATGATTTCAACTGGGTTACTGTTACTGGTCTGGGGTATTCTTTTACAGCAGTGACTTTAGTTTCGTCAGTAGCAATTCCATCTTTAGAAATTATGTGTCCCAGGAATTTCACACTTCTACGAACAAATTGACATTTACTGGGCTTCAGTTTTAGTCCCGCCTGTTGCAACCATTCTAGAATAATATTTAGGTGAGCTAAGTGGTCTTCGAAAGTATTACTATAAATAATTATATCATCAATGTAACATAAAGTAAATTCCCAGAAGATATTACGTAAAACAAATTGCATAGTTCGCTGAAAGCAACTTGGTGAATTCCTCAAACCCTGTGCCAGCCGTCGATATTGAAACAACCCCTATGTGTAACAAATGCAGTCTTAGGTCGACTTTCTTCATCTAACTCCAATTGGAAGAATCCTGATTGTAAGTCTAGTGTTGAAAAATACTGCGGTTTATTTCTACCAAGCATTTCTAGGGACTCATCGGTTCGCGGCAATGGAAATGAATCAGGCTCTGTTTTATTATTCAAAATCAAAATCTGTGCAAATCTCCAACTTTCATCTGGCTTTTTAACGAGAACTACAGGACTAGCAAAGGGTGACACCAAAGGTTCGATTACACCTTGTCTCTGTAAGTCATCAACCTGTCTCTTTATTTCCTCCCTCTTTTCGGGGGTTACCCCATACAGTGCTCTACGAAATGGATTCGCCCTTTCTTTTAATTTAAATTGGTGTTTAATTAAATCACAATGGCCTAATTGACCTAAAGAATCCACAAAGGCATCGACATGTTGTGACAATACCTACTGTAATTGACTCTTTCCTTTTTTATTCAAATCAAGTTCACTGATCTTTAGTTGTTCAATCAAACAGTTTTCCTGTTCAACTTTGGGACTGCAATTTGGAATTTCAGTACCCGACAATTCAGATAAATTTAAAATATGACAATCATTCGATAGAGGAGAAAATGCACCTATAGTTGTATTTCGCCTAATTTTAACTTCAGAATCTAAAGTATTAGCTATTCTCATCGGTATTATTTTACGGTTAGAATGTACTAAACCCCTTGCTACTAAGATACCAGGCGTTACCCGTGATTTCCTTTGATTTGTACAGCCAACAATACCCTCTGGATAATTATACGGCACTCTAACTGGAGCGATAAATTCACATTTTGGTGGCACTGTTATATCTTTAGCTACTCTTAAAGTTACCTCACCTCGCAATTTTATCCTCCGAGAACTGAAATCAATTACTACTTGATATCGTTTCAAGAAATCCATATATCAAATTTCGTTGTAAACCCTTGACAATATAAATACGCAACTTGACATATTTATCAGCAATAAACGCTGGTACCTCCAATACCCCAATTACGTCTAATTTTTCATTCCCCGCTGTTAAAATTTTAGACACCTCCGATTTCTGAAATTTTACTTTATGTAATTCAGGAATCAAATTAAATAATTCCTCTGACCAGACGGTCAAATGAGCCCTGTGTCGATCAACCCCTGCACTTTTCATTCATAGATATACACTAAATAATATCATTATCAATTAATTCATCATTCGAAGAACCCAAAATTTCTACAGTGTCTTGTTTTCCGTAATTATTCCCATATTGTTGAGCCTTAAATAATATTTTGTCACCATTCTTTTTGCCCTTGCCGTAATGTGGCTCTCTTAAAAATTACGACTAGGCCTTAGGCGTTTAAATTAGGCCTTTGATTGACATGTATATTCCTACAATTTCGTGCTATATGACCTATGCGGCCGCATGAATAACAAGTTCGTTCATCAACTCTTTGAGTTCGTATTGTTCGACAATTAGCGGCGCTATGGCCAATTCTAAAACATCTAGTACACTGTACCTTTGCATCCTGAACTGTTCTTCCTCTGTAGACTGGTGGGGCCTTCGAGTAGTGTCTTTGCCTTGTTTTCCTGATTCTTTTAAAGTTCTCAGTTCCTTATTCATGGTGACCAACTGCTCCGTCAAAGTCGCTATATTGTCCCTCAAAGTTCGATTACTTGCCTCCATAGCCTCGTTGTTATCAGATGTAAATCTGGAAACACTTCTGCCGTCTTTGCATGGTGGTAGGCAGAAGTATAGTCCTGTGGGGACCTACTTCCGACAAAGGATTTAATCGGCGGCAAGAGCCCATTGATTAAAAACGAAAGCAGTTCCTTTTCATTTTGGCTAGCCTTGTCTCCGAGTTCTTTCAACGAAATTGCGTACTGCTCCACGGTCTGGCCCACTTGTTGCCGATGGTTGTGCAACATTTGATTATGGAGCCAAGAAGGTCCCGTCTTCCCAAACCGCTCAATGAACTTTTTCTTGAATACCTTCAGGTCTTGGCGAGTGTCCCCTTCTTTGGTTGGTTTTGAAACCATCTTTCTGCTTCCCCCGTCAGATATAAGCTAACGCCTCTTACCTGACGTTCTTGGTTCCATTTCTTGAAGTCGGCGAAGTCTTTGTATCGCCGACACCACCGATGAGCGTTTTCGTTCTCGCGGCCGGAAAATTTTCCCGGCCCGATACCATTGGTGCCAGTTTCGTCCTTGACCTCCTCGTTGAGTTGTCTCAATTTTTTTAAAAAGCTCAAAGTGAACTCCAACTGGAGGTCCACTTTACTCTGCCACTCTTGGTCTGCGTTTTGCTGAGATGATCCTGCCACGTAATCGTCGGACACCTCCTCTAATTGCAGTTCTGGCATGTCGTCCTCGACGACAGGCACTTCAGGATGGTCGTTCACTTGTTCTTCAGCCATTGTATCTCTGTCCACTTCTCGTTGTCATGCAAGTTTCTTGTGTATTGCCCGGTCATTCTCCACCACGTGTTGCCAGCTATTTTAACGGTTGAAGACTTCAGCTAGGAAATTAACTCGCTGAGAGGTAACACAAGATGCTACTACACAGAGGCGTCGTAAGTTGAATGGACGATGTTTATTGCAAACGCTGTCATTTTGACCGACCAGAAAGTCATCATGCCCTTACATCTCAAAACTTCTCATTAAATAGACAATTTTTCAGGGCGTAACCTGAACATGTAAAATACATTACAGGAAGTAACTGTACATTGGCTAAAAAGTATTAAAGACACTTGATTGGGTAAAAGATAAAATCCAAGTACAGCTTTGTCAATATCAGTGAATTTTGTGACTTCATACCCCTGATTATTACTGATAATGTATCCGATTATCAAGTATAGTGGCCCCACAGCGAAAATAACAATATAAGGTTTTTGTTTGCAAACAAAAGAAGGACTTGGCATTTAAAAAGGGGGAGGGGAGGAAAACCATGTAACAGATAAAATGATGCAATTTGATTATGATGCACTATTATACCATACTGTACGTTTTTATCAAATAATTTGATACCCCATGCACTTGTCGTCTGCTCTGTCTAGCTGGCGTTCAGCTGTCCCCGTCCGATCAGATGCTGAGGGCAGTACTACGTTGTATACAACATAGCTCGTTTCGAGATGTATGGTTGAAACAGAACACAGAACGCTTGCAAACTCCTAGACGGTGCTTAGTTTGACCAACGGCATATTATGTACATCAGTTGCCATGTAAACGAGGCAAGGGTGAAAAGCTACTCAAGCCTGCTATCAACGGGCTTGCAAAAGCAGCTGTCATCAAACTTGACTGGCACGTAGCATCTAAGGAAATGACTCCAGAGTCATTAAAGTCTCGGTCAAATGTCGGCTACAACCAACAATCATTATAACCGTGGGCTCTCTCCGTTGATATAACATTTCGGTTACTTATTTCTGATGCACCGGCTGTAATGGGCAACAACTTTTATCGTCGGTTTCGACTAGTTCCCAACGAAGACCCTCCGGTATATTTGTCAACCATGCCTTTCAAGCACCCGTTTACATCCAGTTTTCACGTTCGCAAAAATTCAATGGCCATAAAAATAAATTTAAAGACGAATTGTTAATGAAATTTAAACATTTGAATAACACTGTTGAACTCTGATGATATTGTTTGTAGTTGAATTCTGTACTACTAGCGACATAAGACTGATCGTATCAATCAGCTGGTACCATGTAGCTCGATGATGTCGATGCATGAACATTCCGTTTTCTTTATGCTTAGTATTTACCGTGTTTCAGCTTTATGAATCGCATCATATTAAAAGTTGATTTTTCAAGTTTGTCAGAGACGAAAGTGGTGCAATTCCTTTCATTTCCTTCGAAAATACATGTTTTTTCATTTTTAAATAGAACAGTGACTGTACTGCTCATTTTTGCTTTTAAAGTACAGTGCATTGTTAAGTGCGTGTAAATATGTAAAGTATACTATACAGATTCAGGGCCGATCATCTCAGGTATGTTAATGCATGGGCATAGGCTTACATACATGTAAAATCAGTTTGAACATACTTTTTAATCAGACCTGGTCAGAAAGTTGTGAAAATTGCCAAAAATATGTTTCGCATTTGATTAAGTTGAAATTTATCATAATATATTACCTAAGTCAGGTCACGTGACCATAATCTGTTATTTTCCCGCCAAAATTGTATATTGCAAATAACTGAATATTCCAACCGCTAAACATCAAAATATTTAAAATATTATGACAAATTAATGTAAAATGGGATGGGAACTTGTGTTAGAACTAGTGGCAGATGCAAAATTATTGAATTTTGAATAACATTTCTTCACAAAAAACAACAAATACAATATTTTTGACGTTTTACATGAATATTTTGAATATCAGAAGAAGTATAGATAGAGTTTCATGAGTGCCATGTAATTTTGAAAGAATACGATAGATGTCGTTTCCAAAAGTGCAAAGAAAAATCAAGAAAATTTAACGGCTTACGGTTCGAATCCCGTATGGGTTATAGTAAAATTTATATATATAGTGTCACTGGACAAAATGCTTGGTATGCGCTTAGCATATTTACGTATATTGACGTATATGGAACACAATATTAATTGCATACGCAACGTATATCTTTGTATATGGAACATTCCAATACGTTGATATGCGTAGCGTATTTCTATGCAGATCATGAGTATACGTAATGCAGATCTTTGCACACTAAGTGTACACTGTCGTTTTGTATTTTATTAGTAAACGTACGAGTATACTAATGTATTGGACACATGTACAGAATCAGTATATGTGTATATATTGTTGTATATCAAGCATTTTGCCCAGTGGTGATTTCTTCTGCGTGAATTTTTTTTCAATATACTTCAGTCTTCAAGCCATTTTCCAGCAGTCAATAAAAATGGCAATGTGCTGTGTGTTGTCCATTTTGACATACCCTTTAGGAAGAAATACAGGTAGCTGTCAAAACTGAGTGGTTCTCCGATTGCCTATATCTGAACACCCTAAGGTGGTTTCATTGTTACTGCTGCTGCTGTTTAGGATGATGTAGAATTGTGTACTAATCCTAACATATCGAAAAACATAGTTATAGAGTCCTACAACCCCAAGTACCTGGGATCAGATTTCTCACACGAGTTGGGGATATTTTGCCTCACACGACCCCCAGGCGAGTGTGAGACAAAATATCACCAACTATATATATATGCTCCATGGTCCTTGATGTGTGATTCTCTTTTTCACATGACCACAAAATGCATACAATTGAAATTTGAAAAAATAGAAGGTTAAACTGTATCAGCGACTATCCTATTTCGTGGTCTTCTGGACACGAACTCCATGGCCAGTTCCCATGCTGATACTTCAACATCTGCTTTGAAAGGAATGTCAAACAGGAAAAATGGCTATATTTTCCACAATGTTGTTACGTGAGAAAAAAAAAACCGAACAACATTGTGAAATCAGCAACTTCCTTTAAAGCGAATTTATAATCAAAATAAAACTAATCATTATGTCAAGGAATAGAATACAAACTGTAAAAGTTTACAGGCTACTTATCTCAGCTGGGACGACAAAGGTCCAAAACAAGACAGTGAAGAAGACTGATGTAGCCCTTGGCTTGCAGGCTTGAGGTTGCACAAAGCCAACGGAATGAATCTAGTGTTACTGTGAAGGTCTTGCAAAGTCTTGAAATTGATACTGCTGGAATTTCAAAAGTCTTGAAGTAACACGTCAGAGATACGATCTCAAATATCTGATTGCAAGCCTTTTGTCCCAGTATTTATACCTTAATGGTTACGTAAGAGAATATAAGAACAATCTAGACCTTCGATTGATACCTAATTACTGCTTTAAAAATATTTCCACTTACAATTAGACTAAATGAAATTCTAAAATTGTCCAAACATATCTAATTGAATTTAAGGTCGTGAGGTCCTGAAGGACAGTGACCTTGAGAATGTTCTAGGTTAATTAATCTTAGGTCATGAGTGTAGGAGAAAATGACCTATATAACAATGTTCACCAGTTATTTGGAACATTCAGCCGCCTTTTGTTAGTATGTAGCCAACGACGTACAACGTATTGAAAATCGTGACAACGCTATCGTTTGACACTGCACTCTGATCTACTTACTTTGCAGTTCCATGTGTTACTCATAGTGCCATTGGATATTTTTGCGCGCGCTTGGAACAAAAAGCTGGTTATCATCCAATTAGAACTCGTGTAATATATACTGCAGAATGCGGGATCGATTATGAGAGTGTTGGCTCGATTATTCTCGCACCTCTTTCTGGATCTTTAAAATAAAATTTCTAAATTATGAATAGGTCATAATCGCAGGGTGCACTCCTTGTGTGCTGCTTTGGATAACTTTCTTATCATACTACATATTCACTTGAAAGGTCATTTGAAGTCCTTACAGTGCCTTGTGTTCCATGAACCTCTCTTGGGCAAATTAAGAACCTGACGTATATAATTATTTTTGTCAGTGTATCCGAGTATAGGGGCGGAAGATTCTTCATGAAAGAGTTTAACTTTTTTTCCATACATCAGGTGTGTAATCAGTAAGCAGTCTACGTGGACCCCTGGAAAAAACTTAGACAAGAAGTTTTCTACTGACGTGGTGGTGCCCTTATTTCAGTAAAGTGTGAACTTACTGTTCTTTCCTGAAGAAATGAATGTCTCTCTTTTGTTTTGAGAGTATACATACAAATATACGTGTAGGTAAGCTCGCAAACATAGAGTGCATGTGCGTTTTTAGTGACATGGCTCTCTGTATGTTGACCTCCTCGTTGAGTTGTCTCAATTTTTTTAAAAAGCTCAAAGTGAACTCCAACTGGAGGTCCACTTTACTCTGCCACTCTTGGTCTGCGTTTTGCTGAGATGATCCTGCCACGTAATCGTCGGACACCTCCTCTAATTGCAGTTCTGGCATGTCGTCCTCGACGACAGGCACTTCAGGATGGTCGTTCACTTGTTCTTCAGCCATTGTATCTCTGTCCACTTCTCGTTGTCATGCAAGTTTCTTGTGTATTGCCCGGTCATTCTCCACCACGTGTTGCCAGCTATTTTAACGGTTGAAGACTTCAGCTAGGAAATTAACTCGCTGAGAGGTAACACAAGATGCTACTAAACAGAGGCGTCGTAAGTTGAAATGGACGATGTTTATTGCAAACGCTGTCATTTTGACCGACCAGAAAGTCATCATGCCCTTACATCTCAAAACTTCTCATTAAATAGACAATTTTTCAGGGCGTAACCTGAACATGTAAAATACATTACAGGAAGTAACTGTACATTGGCTAAAAAGTATTAAAGACACTTGATTGGGTAAAAGATAAAAATCCAAGTACAGCTTTGTCAATATCAGTGAATTTTGTGACTTCATACCCCTGATTATTACTGATAATGTATCCGATTATCAAGTATAGTGGCCCCACAGCGAAAATAACAATATAAGGTTTTGTTTGCAAACAAAAGAAGGACTTGGCATTTAAAAAGGGGGAGGGGAGGAAAACCATGTAACAGATAAAATGATGCAATTTGATTATGATGCACTATTATACCATACTGTACGTTTTATCAAATAATTTGATACCCCCATGCACTTGTCGTCTGCTCTGTCTAGCTGGCGTTCAGCTGTCCCCGTCCGATCAGATGCTGAGGGCAGTACTACGTTGTATACAACATAGCTCGTTTCGAGATGTATGGTTGAAACAGAACACAGAACGCTTGCAAACTCCTAGACGGTGCTTAGTTTGACCAACGGCATATTATGTACATCAGTTGCCATGTAAACGAGGCAAGGGTGAAAAGCTACTCAAGCCTGCTATCAACGGGCTTGCAAAAGCAGCTGTCATCAAACTTGACTGGCACGTAGCATCTAAGGAAATGACTCCAGAGTCATTAAAGTCTCGGTCAAATGTCGGCTACAACCAACAATCATTATAACCGTGGGCTCTCTCCGTTGATATAACATTTCGGTTACTTATTTCTGATGCACCGGCTGTAATGGGCAACAACTTTTATCGTCGGTTTCGACTAGTTCCCAACGAAGACCCTCCGGTATATTTGTCAACCATGCCTTTCAAGCACCCGTTTACATCCAGTTTTCACGTTCGCAAAAATTCAATGGCCATAAAAATAAATTTAAAGACGAATTGTTAATGAAATTTAAACATTTGAATAACACTGTTGAACTCTGATGATATTGTTTGTAGTTGAATTCTGTACTACTAGCGACATAAGACTGATCGTATCAATCAGCTGGTACCATGTAGCTCGATGATGTCGATGCATGAACATTCCGTTTTCTTTATGCTTAGTATTTACCGTGTTTCAGCTTTATGAATCGCATCATATTAAAAGTTGATTTTTCAAGTTTGTCAGAGACGAAAGTGGTGCAATTCCTTTCATTTCCTTCGAAAATACATGTTTTTTCATTTTTAAATAGAACAGTGACTGTACTGCTCATTTTTGCTTTTAAAGTACAGTGCATTGTTAAGTGCGTGTAAATATGTAAGTATACTATACAGATTCAGGGCCGATCATCTCAGGTATGTTAATGCATGGGCATAGGCTTACATACATGTAAAATCAGTTTGAACATACTTTTTAATCAGACCTGGTCAGAAAATTGTGAAAATTGCCAAAAATATGTTTCGCATTTGATTAAGTTGAAATTTATCATAATATATTACCTAAGTCAGGTCACGTGACCATAATCTGTTATTTTCCCGCCAAAATTGTATATTGCAAATAACTGAATATTCCAACCGCTAAACATCAAAATATTTAAAATATTATGACAAATTAATGTAAAATGGGATGGGAACTTGTGTTAGAACTAGTGGCAGATGCAAAATTATTGAATTTTGAATAACATTTCTTCACAAAAAACAACAAATACAATATTTTTGACGTTTTACATGAATATTTGAATATCAGAAAGAAGTATAGATAGAGTTTCATGAGTGCCATGTAATTTTGAAAGAATACGATAGATGTCGTTTCCAAAAGTGCAAAGAAAATCAAGAAAATTTAACGGCTTACGGTTGGAATATTAAAATTAATAAAAACATAAATTTTGGCGGGAAAATATCAGATTTGGTCACGTGACTCAACTCGTCAAGATTTAGGCAGACATTTTTTTAAAGAATTTAATAATTCCAATAATTAGGCCAAATATCAATCAAATCTGGTGGTTTTTAAAGATAATTGATCATTTTCTTACTTTTGGGCTTGATGGGTACAAACACCCATGCATTAACTTACTTGAGCATGCAGAACAATGCTCACTGCCTTAAAACTCATTTAAATTTCCTTTTTTTATTCGTATTTACATCTCAAACTTGACTTGCATTGGTAAAATTTTACAATACTAGCAATAATGTACCCCCTCCCGGCCCGTAATGGACTCAAGCAAACTATGCACTTTTTAGTGTTATCGGCTACGCCTCGTACATTATGTCGTGCAAGGTATGTTTTCGTTCATTATTGGTCAGAGGGGGTACATTATTGCTCAATTTATATTTCTTTAACCTGAGTGGACAGTCCTGCTGGTGGATATTTACTTGTCCCCGAGGCTGTCTGATAGCTCAGTAAAAAGCTTCGTGCTTTTCCGATTACTATATGTGTGTGTACTGTGTACTGTGTCTGTGTGTCGTCTGCTCCACGCACACCGTGTTGCTCGGTTGCGCACAGAATTGCAACATCTAAGTCGGTTACTGTGACCAACTCTTTTTGGGTCGGAAGCAGTGGTCAACTGGTTTTGTGTGAGGCCTAGCAGCTAGGCGATGTTGCCGTGAGTGTGTGGGGGTTCGAATCCCGTTTGGGTTATAGTAAAATTTATATTTCTTTAACCTGAGTGGACAGTCCTGCTGGTGGATATTTACTTGTCCCCGAGGCTGTCTGATAGCTCAGTAAAAAGCTTCGTGCTTTTCCGATTACTATATGTGTGTGTACTGTGTACTGTGTCTGTGTGTCGTCTGCTCCACGCACACCGTGTTGCTTGGTCGCGCACAGAATTGCAACATCTAAGTCGGTTACTGTGACCAACTCTTTTTGGGTTGGAAGCAGTGGCCGACTGGTTTTGTGTGAGGCCTAGCAGCTAGGCGATGTTGCCGTGAGTGTGTGGGGGTTCGAATCCCGTATGGGTTATAGTAAAATTTATATATATAGTGCACTGGACAAAATGCTTGATATGCGCTTAGCATATTTACGTATATTGACGTATATGGAACACAATATTAATTGCATACGCAACGTATATCTTTGTATATGGAACATTCCAATACGTTGATATGCGTAGCGTATTTCTATGCAGATCATGAGTATACGTAATGCAGATCTTTGCACACTAAGTGTACACTGTAGTTTTGCATTTTATTAGTATACGTACGAGTATACTAATGTATTTGACACATGTACAGAATCAGTATATGTGTATATATTGTTGTATATCAAGCATTTTGCCCAGTGGTGATTTCTTCTGCGTGAATTTTTTTCAATATACTTCAGTCTTCAAGCCATTTTCCAGCAGTCAATAAAAATGGCAATGTGCTGTGTGTTGTCCATTTTGACATACCCTTTAGGAAGAAATACAGGTAGCTGTCAAAACTGAGTGGTTCTCCGATTGCCTATATCTGAACACCCTAAGGTGGTTTCATTGTTACTGCTGCTGCTGTTTAGGATGATGTAGAATTGTGTACTAATCCTAACATATCGAAAAACATAGTTATAGAGTCCTACAACCCCAAGTACCTGGGATCAGATTTCTCACACGAGTTGGGGATATTTTGCCTCACACGACCCCCAGGCGAGTGTGAGACAAAATATCACCAACTATATATATATGCTCCATGGTCCTTGATGTGTGATTCTCTTTTTCACATGACCACAAAATGCATACAATTGAAATTTGAAAAAATAGAAGGTTAAACTGTATCAGCGACTATCCTATTTCGTGGTCTTCTGGACACGAACTCCATGGCCAGTTCCATGCTGATACTTCAACATCTGCTTTGAAAGGAATGTCAAACAGGAAAATGGCTATATTTTCCACAATGTTGTTACGTGAGAAAAAAAAAACCGAACAACATTGTGAAATCAGCAACTTCCTTTAAAGCGAATTTATAATCAAAAATAAAACTAATCATTATGTCAAGGAATAGAATACAAACTGTAAAAGTTTACAGGCTACTTATCTCAGCTGGGACGACAAAGGTCCAAAACAAGACAGTGAAGAAGACTGATGTAGCCCTTGGCTTGCAGGCTTGAGGTTGCACAAAGCCAACGGAATGAATCTAGTGTTACTGTGAAGGTCTTGCAAAGTCTTGAAATTGATACTGCTGGAATTTCAAAAGTCTTGAAGTAACACGTCAGAGATACGATCTCAAATATCTGATTGCAAGCCTTTTGTCCCAGTATTTATACCTTAATGGTTACGTAAGAGAATATAAGAACAATCTAGACCTTCGATTGATACCTAATTACTGCTTTAAAAATATTTCCACTTACAATTAGACTAAATGAAATTCTAAAATTGTCCAAACATATCTAATTGAATTTAAGGTCGTGAGGTCCTGAAGGACAGTGACCTTGAGAATGTTCTAGGTTAATTAATCTTAGGTCATGAGTGTAGGAGAAAATGACCTATATAACAATGTTCACCAGTTATTTGGAACATTCAGCCGCCTTTTGTTAGTATGTAGCCAACGACGTACAACGTATTGAAAATCGTGACAACGCTATCGTTTGACACTGCACTCTGATCTACTTACTTTGCAGTTCCATGTGTTACTCATAGTGCCATTGGATATTTTTGCGCGCGCTTGGAACAAAAAGCTGGTTATCATCCAATTAGAACTCGTGTAATATATACTGCAGAATGCGGGATCGATTATGAGAGTGTTGGCTCGATTATTCTCGCACCTCTTTCTGGATCTTTAAAATAAAATTTCTAAATTATGAATAGGTCATAATCGCAGGGTGCACTCCTTGTGTGCTGCTTTGGATAACTTTCTTATCATACTACATATTCACTTGAAAGGTCATTTGAAGTCCTTACAGTGCCTTGTGTTCCATGAACCTCTCTTGGGCAAATTAAGAACCTGACGTATATAATTATTTTTGTCAGTGTATCCGAGTATAGGGGCGGAAGATTCTTCATGAAAGAGTTTAACTTTTTTTCCATACATCAGGTGTGTAATCAGTAAGCAGTCTACGTGGACCCCTGGAAAAAACTTAGACAAGAAGTTTTCTACTGACGTGGTGGTGCCCTTATTTCAGTAAAGTGTGAACTTACTGTTCTTTCCTGAAGAAATGAATGTCTCTCTTTTGTTTTGAGAGTATACATACAATATACGTGTAGGTAAGCTCGCAAACATAGAGTGCATGTGCGTTTTTAGTGACATGGCTCTCTGTATGTTACTTTGCCTGCGTGTATGCATCGGTGTTTGGAAGTGGTAATTTGATTTTTTAATATATAAATAGATAGAAAGCGTTCATATCTGTCATTGCGACAAATGAGCAAAGTTAGGGAATACAATCATCTGCTGTCTTCTTTCTGTTTTCTACCATTTTAGATCTTCCAGACAAAGGGTGGCCTGAATGTATGGTGGGACTATAATCCTCAAAGGACTGAACCAAAAGCTGGTGATATTGCTAAAATAACTTGCACAGCCACAGACGGAAACCCCTATCCGAGTCTAGAATGGTATAACGATAGTAATGTATTGGATGGTATATATACTATACCAGAAGATGAAGACAACATGGTGACAAAAAATGTCTTTGAGTGGTCATTGACATCATACGACAACGGTGTGCAATATATATGTGTTGGTGAGCATCAAGCATCAGGTGAACATCCGGATTGCGATACTGGATACTTGACATTAATGTGGGTACACAGATCATGAGTACTATTCTCTTTTTGAAGCACTTGGCTGAATGCTTGATATTCAACACTGTATGCACATATGCTGATTCTGTACATTTGTCAACTACTTAAGTACACTCCTACGTATACAAATAAAATGTATAAATACAGTGTACACCAAGTGTGCAAAGATATGCATTACGCATGCTCTTGATCTGCATAGATATACGCTATGTATGTCAACATATTAAAATGTTCCATGAACAAAGATATACGTTATGTATGGCAATTATTTTGTGTTCCGAATACGTCAATATACGGAAATGTACTGAATGTATATCAAGCATTTTGTCATGTAAAGGTTGATAAAATATCATAGTGAGGAAGTATAATAAGTAAATAAAAAATAAATAAAATAAAATATAACGAACACGCATATGCAACGTCGTGTTTTGTGTGCAAAGGCACACACAAATAGAAAAGCAATCACCGATTCACACTTTAATGTGATCTAGAAGTTCCCTGAAATTTGAATTACTCATTTTAGTCCTGAAGTTGTACATCGTTTTTATAATCTTCTTTCTCTCAATAAACTTACCTTAGAGGAGGAGACAGTTATAGGTTTATTTGGTTCCCATTTGTTTTTTAGTTTCGCCAACAAAACAACAATGCACAAAGCCTGATGGTAATCCTTTCAACGAAACTCAAATATTAGTTCTCGCCTGTGAATCGGATGGAAATCCGTTAGCTACATTACAGTGGATTAACGAATCAAGCTCGTGTGTTTTAAAAGAAACCAATTTTTATGGTGGAGGAATCGCCGTCAATGAATATTCTTGGAGTCTGACACGAGGTGACAATCAAGTCTCATTCAAATGCGACGCATACAATGATATAGAGGAAGACATCCTTACATGTAGTACGGGACCAATCCATGTGAACTGTATGTATCATTACAACACTGTTGGACCACCATTATGTTACTGTAATTGGCATTCTTAACAGTCACATAATATTAGAGACATCCATGTTTTTGAGACCATGCAACTCTAAGTATCAGGGAAAGAAATGTTTGCTGTCCTTGTCAGACATGCCAACGAAACGAAGCATGTTAAGTCCAAAATAATGATCAGTGTTTGATGAGGATTTGACATCTTTAATTGGTTTGTTGCAATGTTGATGGTCTATTTATTATATATAATCCCATGTTTTTTCTCTTTTTGACGTCATCGTATACGAGTGTTTTCCGCGAAGCCGTTTAACTTCGAGCCGTAGGCGAGAAGTTGTGCGGCTCCGGGAAAAACACTCGTATACGATCACATCAAACAGAGAAAAATTCCATGGATTATATATTTATTTCATCAACTGTCTCCTTATTTTTCTTTTGATGTGAATGGATGAAATTTATTGAAACAAATAGCATGATTTTTGACGCGATTTTTTGTTTTATTTTCGCGTATTACTTTCATTTAATAAGTAAAGCGGTCCGTCACCAAGGGGATCGATGTGCAAATTTTTATATGTTTACTTTCATTCATAAATCCGATAATGTTGAGTTTTGATACATCGAATTGTAATCTCCACCAATCAGACATACAAATATGGTCACATGAATATGCGAATCGTTGACTAGCGCTGTACTGATGCCTAGGCAAGTCGGCCATAGGTACCGGTGCCGGACATAGCTTTCAATGCGCTAGCGCGCAAGTAGGTTAAGGCTTGTTTGCCAAACGTTATCATGAATATGCATTAGGGCTTATTAATATTAATAAAACGATACTGTGCAACATGAGATAGGAAAGCTACATCATATCACAAACGAAGTTCGCAACCAGAACTCCAGCTATAAAATGAATTGACAAAACACACACTAGTGTTCACAACAAAATAAAGCATTTAAGCACTGTGTGGAAACCTACAACATATAGAATAGGACGAAACATTTACGAATTTATTCCCCCAAAAACGATCATCGTATACACTAATAAAGGCCAAAGTCCACTGTCTTTAACAAGGCGACAAAAGTTAACGAACAAAGTCGGACACAGAACGATCCAAACATAAGTATTCTAGAGATCCGGAGATCAACAAAATTGAGATATACTTATATCACGGAGGTTACGAAACGTGGGGTCAAAAGTTCAAGGTTGTCTGAGGCACTCCTACTATGCCCACGTCTCGCCATGGCTTATTTTAAATTAACAACTTCTTTGTTAATTTTCACACTAACAGCCTTACCCAATACGGACACAAAAAACATTAAAGCACATACAAGACAAGCGGGATGATGTGTGAAGCCACTTTCCAATTTACAATTACAAATCGTTTTGGTAATAGGCGACGGGGTCATGACCTTTGGATGGATTGCGAGAGGGTCCGATCGCGTACACAGTGACCAGATTTCTTTCGAAAAATAAAACTTCCAGATATTCCTTTTCTCAGAAACGTTGCTATCTTCAAACTAAGGCTTCAAATATCTTTACAACCACACCTTTAACATATATGATTTAGAAACGTTTCCTTAAAGATATACCAAAATTCAAACAAGAATTGATTTTTCCTACAAATCCTATGTATTTGGCAGAAATATCAGGCGTTTAATTCCGAAATTCCCTTGCTAAAGTATATAAGTCGATTAACCTGAGTCTACTTTATTATCATACGCCGAAAAATAAACTTTAAACGTTGTTTACAAGATGAAATATGCTGATACATAATATAAACGATTTTGGCGGGTAATTACCGGTAAAAAACGACGTGACACCTTTTATGCAAATCTAAATGACATAAACAAAAAGAGCTATCAAAACTACGCATATGTACAAATTTCATCAAAATATGACCAGTGAATTAATTTTTGCTAGAAATACGGTCTGGACCACTGCCTTAACTCACTTGCGCGAGGAATAGCCACTGTATTCTGAGTTATTTAGAATATTTACAAAAAAGATTTATGAAGTAAATGCAACGACACGATCAAAACTAATTCTAGAGTTAAAGTGGCTTTTTAAAATATCACAAGTTTACTACTTAGCGAGCCGAAAGATTCCGTTCGACGACACACAGAGTGTATCGTGTACCTCATTGCAATTCCTGTGCAACAAGTTGTTGGCACAGTGCTGCTGTCAGCAGTCTCTACCGGTGTCAAATTCTTCAATTCCAATCTCGGTTGTCAATGACAATATCTCGCCCGAATATACCTCCAAATTTTGTTACTTGACTGAAAATCTGTTCTGTTGTACGAGTCAACTTTTGATCATACATCCACAGCAGAATTCAGGCTACAGCTGTATGTCTTTGCTACACAGCCTATGCTGCAGGTTGGATTCATATCAAGAATTAACGGAATTTTTATATGATGAAGGAAATTTATCGCTGTTTATCGAATGACAGGATATTTTTGCCTTTTATGTCACTTTCCGAATATCGTAAGGTACTTTTAAGCTTACATGTATTTAATCAGTTAAACTTCCGTAACTTAAGATGTACCTTTTGGTTTTATGCCCAGATAAGACGTCCATATTGAGCCTTACGACTTAACTTGAGCAGCAACGTTACTAAGCCATTAACATGATCAACGGCATCCTCCACTCCATTGTTGTGAATGACTAAAGTTTTAGACTCGAAATCTCGTTAGACATGTAATGTCTTTTATGTCTCCATGCTTGGATATATCGCGTTACCTTTTCGTTAAAATGTCATGAGAGCACGACATCGATCACGACAGATGGACAGGCGGCGCGACAACACCGACACATGTACCAACGATATTTATAGGGCAGGAAAAAGTTTCGGTTGATGACGTACAAAAGGGGTAATATGAATTCTTATCTGTATTGGTGTACGTCACACAGATGGTGGTACGGTCCAGTTCATGCTATATTGTGCATTACTGTAAACTTTGTAATATAATTGTTATTCATTCGCCAATCATATTGTAATTCATCTAACGAAAGTGCCCTATCATTTGCCACAGCCAGTCACGATTTATTTATTTATTTCGCAGTCCCGCCATTGCATGTAAGCTTGACGGGGTACACCGACGCGGTAAAAAAGAGAGATGAATTACAGTTACTGTGTTTAACCGACTCCTGTAACCCTACTCAACCATCAGATGGTACAAAAATGTTGAATTGATACGTGAGAGTGATAATGCTTACACCCAAGATGAAGCAGTTACAGAGGGTGATTTCAGTGGCAGTGTTACTGAAGGACGACTTTGTTTTGAAGTGTTGGCATCTCACAATAAGAATGAGTTTTTCTGTGAAGCACAGAGGGATGGATATTCTGATACACACCGGTCAAACAAATCAAAGTGAATGTGTATTGTAAGTGTCAGTAATTTTTCTTCCGAGTTTTTTTTTTTATTTGACGAATGTATGAAACTTACCAACAGTTATTCTGACCATTTGTGTTAATTTTCATCTTCGATCTAAGCATTAGTATTATCTGAAATATCTGTGATACTGATACGTGGGAGGTACAGAAGAGATTGTTCAGAATCTATGACAACCTCAATGGCAACAATTTATCTTAATGGAGCAAACTCAGGGTATTATTTTCAGACCCTTAAGTTAAATCAACATTTTACCCAACTTCTATAGCAAACAAAAATACAAAACTGATTTTATTTCACACAAAGTACACATGGACACATTTCAGTGAAGTATGATTAAAAGTGAAACTGCAAGTCCCAACTCATGAATTTGATACATATATAAAAAGACGTCCGGTCACATTTTCACAAAAGTGCGGATTACAATATCTCCAAAAGTTCTATTGACAGCCACTCTCTGTTTCGTTTGTTGCGTGACGACAATATATTAAATCAGTACATACTTATGTGAAAAAGCACCTGATGAGAAAAATGTTTATATGCCAATGCATTTTTAGTAGTGAATATCATTTCATACTATGTAACTTCAACAGAAAAAATACATTTCAGACAGTCATTATTTTAGATAAATGGGATATCACATGATATTTAGTTCCGCCTTCAGAACCGGATAGGTGCAATACTGAGCTGAGTGGATATTCATCACCGGTTGTAGAGGGTAATGACCTGACACTTACTTGTACATCATGCAGTGGTAATCCAACGCCAATCATTGAATGGTTCAGAGATGACAATCTGATAGAAGACGTTTTGAGCGAAGTTTTACTACTCATCAGGGGATTATCATGGTGAAATAAGCATACAAAATTTAACTTTACATCTTTCTTACGAACAACATGGTCATTCTGTCAGATGCGAATCTTACAATGAAAAATTCACGGCCGAAAGCGATAGAGTGGTATCTGAAGAAGTCCAGCTGGACGTGCACTGTAAGTCTACAAATATACTCTACCTAATTGAGAGAGTAGAACTAGTTGGACTTAGAACACCAGGGCAATAATTTCAAATCGTTGCCATTGCACAACAGAGCCTTTTCTTAGGAAAAGTTTAACTTATTGGTGAGGCCATAGAAGATTCCTCTATAAGTTATTTTTTTCAATATAATAATTTGATGGAGTGTTACTGTGTTGTTTGAATGTCTTTCAGATACTCCGTTTGTGGTCAATGAAGAACAAAATCAACATTACGCCGTCAATATAACAGACAATGCGGATCTTATCTGTGAAATTAACAGTAACCCCGAAGTTATCATTTCATGGTTTGATAGTAACAACAGCGTAATCATCAATGGTACTGGCAGGTTTATTATCCGTAAAACCACGTCAGATACAATACGCATGGTATGCTTACAATATTTAACGTTAGTGAGACCGATTTTGGTGATTACCGATGTCATGCCATCAACGTCGTCAATGATGTCAATTTTACAATATATCTTTCAGGAAAACGTGAGTTGATTTCAAAATGTTATTTGTATACCTTCAATGAGTGATAGAACGTGCAAATCGTTAACCGAACTTTTTTTTAAAAAATGTTTGGTAAAGCAAGAAAATATGGTCGAATGTGATTGCGACTACATTGTTGTTTTAATGAAAGTCTGTGTCACTGCCAATAGAGTCGCAGTGCTAGCTTGCAAAGTTTGACCGGGCATAATAATATGTTTTGTGTTAGCATGGCAAAAAGTTGCAGTAGTAGACAGCGCATATATATGTTTGCTAAAAACAGTGCAGGGGTTATTTTAGGTTTGCACTAAATTAAATGCAAATTCGATGGTAACATAAATATATGGGAGCATCAGGGAGAGTGAACGGACCACGCAATTTTACAAAACGGAAGCCGCCCACCCTCTCAATAAAGGTCTTTACCCCCTGAGCGCGTTGTTTTTACGTTTTGAATGCCCCAACTTAGGGAAATCGCCTCGTACACATAAAAAGTTCCAAAGGAAAGGCTATGCGCAATGTACATTGGCACCAGAGCGAATGAGGTTTTAATATAAAATGTCTGCTTATATACACGGATTTCAACGACTAACCTGACCTTTTGATCTCACAGTAAAATAGTTACGTTTGCCTCCAGCTAGGAAAAAAAGCATGTCTATGTTTCAATTGCTTTAATTTTCCGTATACTTTTGTCTTCTCACCTCACAGTAAAGAAAAAGGGCAGTGCTTCTGTTAGCTGTGAAACTGCCTATGGCAATTATCTCTAAAGAAAGCACAGACCCATTGCCTTCTAGATATTGTGTGAAGGGAGTTCAACAGTTTAATACACACAGCTGCATAGATGACTGAAGCACAACAATGGTTTGTGAGTGGCATTTAGCGATCACTAGATAAGTACAGTATCTGCGCAATCATCTGTGACAACCGTTGTGTTAATCACCTTGAGCACAGCCTTTGGGCATTACACCTCTGTCAGATTAAACCAATGACAGAACGGCACGTCCTATTGACTTTTGATCCCAGAGGAGTAACCATTTACGCTTTTTTACTCCCATAAAAACATATAAAAAATTAGTGTCAGTTTGCTAACAATCGCGTCCAGTTGCCCAGAGGATAGGAAAATCCACTGAGTGTTTTCATATAATATACAACATATAGATATGTATGCAAATCTTTTGAGACAGCGTTCAATGCCCCTTTTAGCAAGAACATCGTCAAGAGCTTCGTATCTTTAGCTAGTAAGGGAATGGCTGCTTGCTGATGATAGTCAGCATATAGGGGCTTTGAAGGATCTGAACGCCAATTTAATTGTCAAGAGAGTTATGAATAAGCTGGGGGCATAGGCTTACACTTGGGGGGGACCAGGCGCGGCTGTACCCTCTATTGTCAGTGCATGCAACGCTTATCATGGCCAAATACGTCGACATAAAAACGGGAATAAAATAATCTGTGTACTAACACAAATTGAGATAGCTTCCCTTGAGAGAGAATGGCTCAGGGGAGGCCGCCGATCCCCCTGGCCCTGCTGTGCACGACCATGGAACCACTGGCATTGAAACCTGAAGGCACAGCAAAGATGAAGAAGATTATGCTTATACTAATAAAAACGTAAGCATTTTTTCCTCAAACCAACCCAGCGCTGCGGCACAGGCAGCGGGCCACAGATGCCTCGTCCCCCTTCCCTCCTGTTGCTCCTGCTCCATGGCATTCTCTGTAAAAATGAAGTAATTTATGGGCGCCAGACTCCATCACGCCATAAATATTATTTATGGCGTAATGGACACAAAGACTGTTGTCACTACTCTTTGTACAAGGGGCTTTAATGGAAGGGCTGACCGTTTCTTTTCGATGGGCGCAGAAAACATACTAAAGACAGAGATAGGTGACCCTGGTGAACCCACCTTGAACAGAGTCATCAAAATTGGGGGAGCTATGGCAGTGGCTGTTGCAATGAAAGTTGTGCTTGGGTAGAAAAAAAAAACATGGGATGACAGTTGTCAGTGCGACTCTCAGCATGACCGCCTTCACTAGTGACAGTGTACTTTCTCAAAAACTGTGTGGCCATCGGGGAGGCTTTAAAGCAGAGAGAGAAGGCACAATAGGGAGAAAGTCGATTAGGACAGAGAGACGTTTATAAAGCAGATGCAGTGGATCCAAAACTGTAAAAGACAGACACTGAGCCAAGAACTGAGGCTGAGAGAGAGTTGTCTTTGATGGATGGGGACTGACAGATCTTTTAATCAAGAGATTGGGGCACAGCCCGTGTTACGTATGATTAGACCAAGTTTCAAAAGTACTACACGTCGAGCACTGGACAGAAAAAATGAAAATTAATTCATGTCATGGCAGGCCTTGTTGGCCGCCTCGTGATACTCCTTCAATTAGGGCATGTCACTTGCTGCTGGACTTGCCAGTGCCTCGCTGTTTTACTTTCTGTATTTCTCTATGTCTCCAAAAGGCAAGACCTTTTCAGTCAATTGTATGTGAGATGTAACCATTAACTGCTGGACTTGCCGTATTTCACTATGTATCTCAAAAGCATTTCGCAAGTAAGTCTCCTAATCACCGGCAGTAAGCAAGCAGCAAGAGTTTAACATCTAAAGCAACACCCATTCCGCCCTAACCCCCTACCCCTTGGCTACTGGAAAGAGCTTGCAGCCATAGAAAAATGGTATCAGCCACTAAGGTCCCTGAAGATGTGCCCCGCGCGAGGTTTCTTCAAACACAGTCCCTGCACACACCGATGGGAAACGTCTATTGTTTTAACATCTGAAATACTGGATTAGGAATTGTATGTCTCGAGATCAGATTAGGGCAGTAGGCATCTAGGCCTCAATAAAGTGATCAAACCCTTGGCAACAGACTTGTGCCTTTTGCATCCTTCGGCACTGGACTTTTTCAGGCTAGAGGCTGATACTCCTTTTGAGTACATTTAGGGCCAAGTCCTAGGCTCAATGGTCGACATCAATCTTCTCATAGTGGTCAGTCTTCCAATGCAGCTACTCGTGTGGCATCTCACAAGAAATAGGCGGTGGCTGACCCTGGTCGCCACAGCAGATGACTTGGACACCCCTGTGTTTGAGCCAGTCCAGGAAGGTCTCAAGAATATTCCCGGGCATGGTGCAGACCTCATCCTAGATGATCACGTGGTGGGTATACTTCAGGACAATACTTTCCGAGGTCCTCTCCGTCTGACCACTCCAGCGGATGAAGCTGAGATAGGTCTGGGCCTTGACCTCTCTGGCCCGCATCTCTTCTGCCGGATGATAGGTCACTGTGAACACAAGGGGTCTCTCTGGAAGAACAGCTCGATTGCTCTGGTGGTGTTGCAAAATATCCCCTCCTCCTAGACTTAGATCAAGTTGGTTGATTAAACAAATAAAACCATTTACAATAATTTCTCCTTTGTCTCTCCTATTTCGTACCAAACTATTCGGAAAGTGGCAGCCAAGGCTAGGTTTTCCCAGCGATTGAATGTATTACTTTAGTCTGTGCAGTAGTGAGTTAGTTTCTGCCGGGTTCACTGACTTCGACTCCTCGCACATTTCCAGCGACGAGATGGACTGTATACACAGTGATGTCAAGCAAATACAAAAATAATTGACAACTTCTGCAATTATTCTGGCCAATAAGAAGAGCGCATGCTAATAAACCTCTGCATATATTAATGGTCGACATCAATCTTCTCGAAGTAGTCAGCCTTGCGATACAGCCAATAATGAGGCATCTTACCAGCAATTTGCCGCAGCTGACCAGGTTGCCAAAGCAGATTACTTTGTTTTCATCTCCATACATGTTGTGCAAAGCCACTTGGACATCGAGTATGTTGAGTGCTGGGCGAATAAAGGCAATCAAGGTCGTACATCGACTGCGTTTTACAATTTATTGGTCGACCTTCGCTAATTATACGAGATTACCAAAGAAAAGTTGTTTAGAGTTACATTGAGAGAAAAGATGTGTCAATTGCCTGATTAATGTATGATCTGCAACTGACATGATTGTGCAGAAAGGGGTCAAGACTTGCACCGACGGCAAACTATTTCTTCACAGGACAGTGTCTTTTTCATCCTTAAATGACGGCGACGATTATCGCCTTTTTGCCACATGGGCCCCCACAACAACAAAGATATTTTCAAGTGCTTTCGGTGATACAACAGAGATCGTGCTGACTTTTGAGGCAGTATTCACACTCGACATTTTATCAACAACACCTACGTGTACGTTTTATGCACCTCTCACTTGGATCAAGAGGTCACTCCTTCCATACGTAAAAAAACGGTGATTTCATCTTATGAATAATATATAAGTGAATAAAAACGCCTTCTCATGAATAATTTATAGCAACACAGATCGTGCAAGAAAGCCAAGTCTGTGAATCCGGGTGAAACACTCCTTTATAGCATTCACCCTACTCACCACGTCCACTCCACTCATGCGTTCCAAATGAAAACAGAACACAACAATATTGCTTTCACCCCACTCAAACATTCGCAAATCACAGACTTGAACCAAGTCTAGCCTCCTCCGTTCTGGTAGCTCAAATGAATTGGGTCATTTGGTCATCATGGCATGGTGCAGTGCTTTGAGGGAGGTCCTATGTTGCGATTTGTGTTTGGGCATTGGCAGGTAAGCTGTGTATTCCTCTGGCATGTACAGCTGCTCTGCCTTGTCACGCCACTGGGCCAGGGCGATGGGACAAACAAGTAGCTGAATCTTTGCATGCAGTACACCTCACACATTTCGTCTTGTTTAGTGCAGACACACATGGGAGGGCGGGGGCTCGTAGTCTTTGGGCTTGTTGAACGTAGTTGGACGAAGATAGTGTCGGTGGCCACCTGGACAGCCTCATTGGGTTCAAATCTTGAACGCATGGAGAGAAGGTTGATGTTGTTCGCCATCATCATAAACAGGGATGTCGCCCATGAGACATCTCATCAGTGCTCCAACCTGGCTGACACATTGGTGGGTATGTCTAACAAGGAAGTCAAGCTCTGCTTTGTCTTTCATCAGCCGTTAGGTCAGTATTTTTCAACCGACCATGTTGCCCTGCCTGAAGTTGCCAATGATGCTGCATCCCTTGTTCATCCATTGCCAGTAGTCAAGAATTCTGCACGTTTACATTTTTGTTACATTTATCCATCACGAAATACATTCTTTACATTTAATACGTTTTTTACATGAAAAGTCTGCACGAAATACATTATTTACATTTAATACATTTTTACATGAAAGGTTTGCACGAAATACATTCTTTACATTTAACATACTTTACATTCATTACATGAAAGGTCTGAATGAAATACATTCTTTACATTTAATACAATTTTTCAACAAAATACACCAAACTCTTGTGCCTTTCCTCGGGAGTTATCGGCCACCATCGGGAGTTTGGGCCGGTCTTGCACAAAATGCATTTTTTACATTTAATACATTCTTTACATTTCTTACATTTAGTACATGAAAGGTCTACACGAAATGCATATTTACATTTAATACATTTGTTACATTTATTACATGAAAGGTCTGCACGAAATACATTCTATGGTCGGGTCAGATATAGCTGTGCTTGTAGGAAATACATTCTTTACATTTAATACATTCTTTACATTTAATAAATTCTTTGCAAGAAAGATCTGCACAAATTACATTCTTTACATTAATTAAAGGCTTTTTCTTCATAACATGTCCGCACAAAACTATCAGGACTTGGTTAGGAGGGACAGTCCGACCTCATCGTGAGTTTAGGCAGACCTTGCCTGAAATACATTCTGTACAATTAATACATTTTGTCCCAAAAATGTCCGCACGTAAGACACATTACAGGGGCCGTGGTTTAACTTTCTGGACTTCAAATGGCCATAGGTGTGAATGGGTGCTCAATAACAATAGATTGTGTAACACTTTGTCGTGTCAAACTTGTTCTAAGCGTCGCTCAGCGGTAATTTACGTTGTGCTAGGACAATTTTCGCCCATTTAGAACTATTACAAGCCACATCTACAACCTGCCCGAGCTTACGATGTATTTCGTGCAGAACTTCCTTTTTATCAATGTAAAACATGTAAAAGTGTATTGATTGTAAAGAATGTATTAAATGTAAAGAATGTATTTTGTGCAAGCCCATCTAGACCGGCCCCGATTATAAAATGTATTTCGTGCAGACCTTTTGTGCAAAAAATGTCAAAAATGTATTAAAGGTAAAGAATGTATTTTGTGCAAGCCAGCTAAACTTACTCGACCATAGAATGTATTTCATGCAGACATTTCGTGTCATAAATGTAAAAATTAAAATCGGCAATTGTTGGCCGTAGCTCGTTTAGGAATGTCTACAAAGTCTATCCTTGAAAACCTTGACCATCTCAATGGCTACTCTGTACGTTTAATCTAGTTCAACTGGTGAGTCGTCAATCGTGCCATGAAGTTACATCGTCCAGTTCAACCATAGAGCTACCAAAAGCTCAATGGTTTGACAAGCAGCATTTTTTTATTCTCCGTTCAATCGGGACGAAACTCGATAATGCCTTTTAGCAATTTGGACAGAAGAATGCAACTCTTTTTGCACCACCGAAATGTCGACACCCACTTGAAGGCGTCAATAGCTGCTGAGTCCTGCATCAGCTGGACGGTGGTCGTGTACAGAATACCAGGTATGTATAGTTGCTCTCTTATTCTTAACCAGCCCAAGTGTCTTACATACGTCTACTCCTTCTCGTCTAACAGTCCAAGTGTCTTACATACGTCTACTCCATTTCGTCTAAGCGTGTTCAGCATGTCTTTATCTTGCAAAATGTCTAAATTTTGTGTTGTTTAAATCATCAATAACCTGATAATTTCAATTGAACTATGAACATCTAATTCCAAGGCAACTTTATGGTAATATGACCTTTTCGTGTTCGCCGTGCAATAGATCCGGGATGGAGTGTTGATCCCGGTGAGGGACTGTACATAAATTACAAGGGGAGGGGGGTTGGGGTGTTGGTTGGTGTTTCGAAAATGTAGAATAATCACCCTTCAAAAATGTTTTCAAGGAAGATTGCCCCAATTTCCATTCGCTGTTTGTGCCACAGTCTGTGTTAATGTTTTATTTAAGCAATAACCCCTGCCGCAAGAGAGGTATACACGAGATTTTGGTACAATGCGCGACATATAGCACGAGCCGATAGGCGAGTGCTATATGGAGCGAATTGTACCAAAATCGAGTTATTGCTATTTTTTATATGAACTTGCGTGTATTTATGTCTTACTTGGGTATTTTCATCACTCTAAGCGCCAAATGCAGAAACGGACGTCTGAGAGATCGAACGTCGGAAATTTTGCGCCCGAGACCGAGCAGTTTTATCAGTTGGGATTTCGTACAGGCACACAGTATCCTACGATAAATACGCATTACGTCCATATCGACATTGCATTTTATTCGCATGCACACGACTACACGAACGATACTTGTCAAAAATACCTGATGCACTCACACAGAAAATGGGTCAAGAGTTCAAATCAAAAGAAAAAAAGTAACATTTTTTTCGTAAATTTACATAAGAACAATAGTCCTGGCTTTTTTGGCATACTAAAAACAGAACTGTCTTATTCTGTACCGCATACCGTAGCGACATTTAGTGGTGGCACAGTGAAGTTACAGGATCTATTTTTGATGGATAATTTGGACGTTAATTGTACCAGAAAACAAGCAGTTTTAAAATAATCCAGACTTGCGATGACTGCAACTGTGATGAACAGTTTTGCAGATTCTGAGTGTGTTGCCCGTAGGGAGAGCTGGACGCTGACACTGCTCGTTGCATTTGATGTCAAATATCATCGCAGTCGCCAGGAGTCATCCCATTGTTATTTTGAACTTCTTGGTCTACATCGTTAGGACATCCCAAACTGTTATAGCCCAAACTTTGGTAAATAATATCTGACATACCGTTACTGTGAGGAAGTGTCAATTTATTTGTGTATGAACGAACACTATCTTCATTTTAAAGAGCGGTACTAGGATATAACCCGTCTCGACTCCCGCAAAGTGCACGGTGCGCTGTCGCCCTAATATTTGTGTGCATCATACCCCAAACGTGCTGCTTCAGAGATGTCTTTCATCATCGATCCCAACTTATTTACACCAAGAGGTGAGTTACAGAACCACACTTTATCTGGGTATCAAATTCGGTCTTCGGTCTTTGAAACAAAGTGGACTGTTTCGGTCTTTCTCGGAGGTCTATGGTTTAGATAGGTACGTTCAAATGCACCGACCGGGCAATTTTCGAAAATGCTGGTTTAGAGGCCCGTCTTAGCACTGCAATCAGTGCTAAAACTGTATGTTAGCATCGGGGGAATGAGCTCTCGACCAATCAGAATGCGCATGGTAGCAGTGATATAATATAATAATAATTGACGTATTTTTTTTTGAGCTTTGAACTTTAAAGCATACCTTAAACCTTTAAAATAGATAATGTAATCACTTGGATGAAAGTCAAATAGCATATTGTTGTTCGCATCTGCTTTCAAACGCTATTGTCACCGTGTATATTTATATCATTTGTCAACATTTTAAAAGCATAGATTTAACTTGTGATGGAGATAGATATATCTATCGCAGATTTCCAGAGAGCAGAATGTATGTATAGGCATCAACATTCCGGTAATATTCGAAAAACCGAATTTCATGCACACACATTCACAAGTAACCAGCTCAGCCTAATTAAGTACATTAATACCAATAATCCAGCATCTATATATACAAAGATGTGGCTTGTTTTTGTATTGAAAAATAAGATCTAATTTTTTCCTCATAGATACAGTGTGTAGTGAATCACCGTCTCTCCACCCTCTGGTCTGGAAACAGCTCCTGTTTCTTTGCTCCAAACCGGATTGCAGGTAAACATATCAATTATAAAAAATCTGTGAATCTCTGACACCTTTAAGGTGACCTTAGAGGTGACAAGTAGATTTGCATGAAAAATATGCTAATTTTAACCAAAATGACCAGAATGCACTGCGACATTCACTACAGCGATTTCGCTGAATAAACTTGTCATGATGGATATATATTGTAACACAAACGTTTCGGTATTGAGATGGTAGCCTCAAGGTTCTTTCACATTTTTACATAAAAATTCATTTCTTTTTAAAACTGTTGCGTAGCCTTTTGGCCTCAAAAACAGATTGAGCTTGCAAGGAATAGCTGCAAGACAACTGTACGCCGCTGTACCCCTGAGTCTTAAAACGGATAAACAAAGACACAAACAAAATCACTATCCCAAAAATCATCATTTCGTAGGGAAAAAACAAAATAACTGTCTCAACATTCGTAAAATACCGTAAATTTAATGTTCAATGACAGAAATTTGCTGAGTTGGATTAGATTCATACATGGAAGGGAGGAAAAAACTGAAAAACTAACCTGCGCGATCAAAATTTCAAAATGGCGTCAAAGCAAAGTCACACAGCATTCCGAAACAGCGAAAGCATTAACTTCGAGTAATGTTAGAATGAAAATCGATTCAAGAAAATAAACTTTTAGGAAGGCATACATCGAGCAAGTCAAATTTCACAAGGAATTTTACGGGTTGATTGGCAATTTTCGTGTTCAAAAAAACGCATTGCCGACCTATGGTGGCCGCCATCTTGATTTCTAACAACAAATGCATCATCGAAGGCTCGGGCATTTTCTAAAACAGAACAGAGTAAACAACAAAAGACGCATATTACCATTTTTTTAAATCTCATGGCTGATTGATCACGCCAAAGTCATTTCGATTTCTTCTTATTTCTACAAGTGAAAGGGGAAGGACTTTCATTCTACAAGGTGCCTCTTCCTACCTAGCGAGGTCAAATTTGGTGGATGAAAATTCGACAGAAAAACACGGAAAATCAAAGACGAAAATCTAAAAAGAAAATACTCTCAATAAACACGGCTTCTCAGTTGTATCAGAAATACTGGCTGTGGTAGCAAAGTTACCTGAAGAGCAAAGAAATTATAATAAATAAGAATACTCCACACCGCAAGATGTTGCCAAACACTACTGATGGGATCCCCAAGCACGTATTTACATCCACAACGCGCTTCGTACCTACGGTAAAGCGATTAACACCTATATAAAAATAGCGCATATGTCTCGTTTCGAGACTGGTGGGTGGAGGGACAGTGAGTGAATCAACAGTTTTTATGGAATCAAAATATCAATTTCTTTTACTAAGGTGTATTTTTACAACTGCATGAAAACCCGATAATTCAGATTAATTCACATTAATGAGTAGCCTGTATTATAGTATAATACACGTGAATTCACATTAATCAACATGAATACAGGCTTGCTGAATACAAAAAAATGGATTCTTGACTGTATTCATCTGTATATGCACTCTTCAGCTAAAATACAGGCAATAATCCATGTTAATACAGTAAGTATTATAGGGATTTTATGCAGTGTTACCTCCAAATTCCAACTACAAAAACTACATAAATTATTAAAAATGTGTAGATGGACATGTAATGCATGTTTTATAGTGCAAAATTGTCAATATTTTGCCAACTGATTCCAATATATTATAATTTGATAATTTACAATAAAGGACAATATCGGCCACTTCTTGTCTTCGTATGGTTGAGGTAGTAGTGCAAAAACGATGAACCTGCCCCAAAAGGTATGTGTGATCCTTCAAAAAAGCTTTTGTTGACTATAGCAACCCTTCCAAGATGGTTGCCTTTGGCCCCGTGATTTCTGTCCAGGCCCTGTGAAAAGTAAACCCAGGAACATATGATTGTTTTACCTTCTATCTTTTAGATCTACTTGAAATGGCTGCCATGAATGTGGTGTTTTTATCCTTCGTTTTCTTTTAAACTTCAATCAATTTAATATGTTGATAGATTTTTGAATGAAATCCCACAAGCCTCCTTATTCTTGTAGCTCAAAATTTATGTTTGTATTGTGGGCTAAATGGGGGAAAAGAGCCCCCTGATTTGTTTGTCCTCATCAATAGTCATTGGAGGCATAATATCCATGTTGTCAACTTATTTCCCAAGTCAAACAATAGTGTTAATTTAGAAGGTTACAAATGCTGCGAAGTTAATAGATGAAGTAGCATGTTGAAAGTCCCATCAGCTGTACATGTAACTCTTGAAATTTGTTGGCCTCATAATATCTTCCCATTCTGTCTGGTTTTCTCTGAATTTGACCATCTGAAGGGATATGAGCTTTTAATGCATTATAAAACCATTCCTTTGAGAAACATTTGACAATTAATTCAAATTTTAACATTCATTTTGGTTTCCCCCATTTTCACAAATAGGTAATATTACTAAGGACATAGAACATACAATGTCTAAGTTGAAAACATTCAGTGCTCTGCATTATACACTAGACTTGTCAGTGCCGTTGATGTGACGATTTCAGTGTAGATATGCAAAGTATTCTAAGTGTATGCATGTTTGGGCAAATATTTAATCACAGCGCAATCTTTATTTCGTGCAAAATTGCATATACTCTCCAAGCTGGTAGTTAAAGCCCGGTGCGGACTTAATCCAAAAATTTCGCAACATATTTATATAACGATTGCAATTTCAAAGGAAAACAAAGACATAAACACCTCATAATCTTCTTAACATGTGACCATAGTTGTTCCTTATCCCAGGCCCTTTCGAGCCGGGGTTTAATAACAAGGGTACACACACAACGAAAATTAGTGTATTTTCACAAATTTATTTCAGCTCTGAAAATTATTGGCTTTGACTGCAGTAGGAAACCATACATTTGTGAAATATATGATGAGTAAATTCACATTTTAACAGTCTTTTGATTTTGGTAATATTGCTAAGGAACAGAGCATGCAACGTCACAGTTGGAAACATTCACCTCTGTCAGTGTTCGATCTTGGATGTCAAAACAGGGGACCACTGTAGGCCCCTACTCCGGTTTGCAGCCTATCAAATGTCTAATTTGAGATCACAAGGAAATGTGTTAGTCCTGCAAATTATTTTAGAGAAGCGTAGTGTTGAAACAACTTAAGGGGCTCTTAGATGATTTCAAACACAATGTATATAACATGACAAACAATAATAGCATAGTCAAACCTAATATGATCTTTTTAACACTGTCAGCTGACACTTGCCAAAATGATATTGAAGGAATCAATGAAGTACGAAACTGTTTCCGAACAACCAGCTGTGTGCAAGAAAACTCTTGCTTTTTTTCAGAAAATGTAACTTAATATACATTTTCATAAAAAACAACATTTTGCATAGTCAAAACAGCTTTAGTGTTGCACCCGCTGAGAACCTTCTGAGAACAAGGATATAGTTCTGAACTAGTATTGACTTGATGGCTGGACTGACAGTTATTGAACGGTATTCAATAACTCTCAGTCCATGCTTTAAGTATCTCTGTTTACTTCAAACTCTTCTGTATGGCTGGTTATGTAATTTATTGAAAATTATGTAAATGTATATGTCCTCTAAATAATGCATGATATTTAAAAATCATTTTAAATGGTAATTGACAGTGAGTCTCCTTCAAAGCATGTTTTCAATTTTTTTATTTTTAGTAGTCTACAGTTTTCTCATTACATGTGAGCTATGCCTGGCTTGACTAGGGAATCTCTGTTGGTACAATCAGAATGACTCACGGGATATTGTAGTACGGGTGAGAGTCTTTGCACAGTTAGCACTATTAGATACACAAAGCCAACAATTTTGTCACAATAATTGTAAAAATGTACTTATTGGTTCAAATAAAATTTCAACAAAGCAATACTTGCTTCAGTTGAGGGTAATGTAAATTGACAGTTCTATTCTGATGTGCTCAAAGGTCGTTGGACAAGGATGCCAATGTTAAAATGATACATGAATTTCCTTATGTTCCCTAAGCATAGGTGGAACGGAGTTGATCTTAAAATATCAAATGTACAATATTGCTAATTATGACAGTGACCTTTAAATATATACCGTCACAATTCATCTCAATTTTTGCATTATTTTAAATAACCATCATTTATCATTTCTACCTACAGATTTCAAAGAGGAGAAGTGCAGTGATCAATGCAGATGAGAAGAGTTTCCGGAATGATGTAGCTGCAGACCTGATGTCTGTTGAGGAGGTTACACCAGATAGAAGGACAATTGCCTCGTGGCCGTTTTGGCAATCTGACAAACTAAACGATTTGATAGACATACTCAATCAGCGAATGCTTAAATACTCTAATTCAAGACACTACATACTGCAGAGGAAGTATGACAGAGCCAGTGAGAGACCTACCTAATAGAAACAGTTCAGTGACAATTGTGTGAGACAGAACAGTGATACATAGCTTTTTTGATATCCATCATTCCTCTGTTGGTCAAAATTGATTTGTTCTCAATTTTAATTGCTTTACTTGAAAAGTATTATACAGAGCAGGTGTTTTAAGTTCAGTGAAATATGCAGTCATTAGCCGGCACGGGTCAGTTGACACCAAGCAAAGATTTGCATAACCAAGGCATAAATCATAAATACTGTACCAGTACATCTTTGAAGTACTGATGAAATTTGTCACTTTGACGTATCTTGATTTTGTGTCCTCAAGAATTATCAAGGTGCAGACACAGTGTTTAAACATGCTGAAACAAATGTGAGGCACACCGTGTTATTGATGGTATTTTTCTATTTCTTGTAAAAAAAATTCTGAAATTGCTTGTCAGATTGCTTTGAAATCTTACCTGAAGGTTTCTTAGGATAATATAAGTAAGCAGTAATCAATTTGTCCTGATATATGCAAGATTGTGTTTTTCAGAGCAATTTTTGCCAGTTTTTAAGATTTTGATGAGTTGAACAAAAGCTACGATTTAACAGTACACATACATGTATGTGATAAGTAAGAGTTATTTAAACATACACTGCAAAACAAATTCGCCCCTGTGACAGTTCCTGCACAGGCCCTGATACAAACTGTGATACAGGTCTGCGTCAGCAAACACGGAAGGAGTTGTATCAAGTCTGTATCCATTACTGTTAACATATGGCTGTATTTCTACCTGTTACAACACCTGTACACAGTGCTGTGAACACTGATCTCTAACATGGTCTGAAATAATAATAATTATAATAATAATAATAATAATAATAATAATAATAATAATAATAATTTTATTGTTTAAAGACCACTACACATCTTGTCTCAGTGGTCTGTACATTACAGAAAATACTGGAAGAACTAAAATAAACGCAGAAATACAAAATAACTCCCAGAGGAAAGAGTGCAATTAAAAACAATCGATAAATAAAGCAAGCTAAAATCTAGACTAAAGGATCCCACCTAAAAACAGCAAAGAAAGTATTTTTAAATTTCACTAAAATGATAAAAATAAATAAACTATAAAACATGCAGGTAAAAATTATATCCAAGTCAACAGTAGCATTGATGAAAAATAATGGTTTTATGGGACTTCTTAAAAAGAGCGAATTTCTTTATCATCCGAAGTTCGGGCGGCAAACTATTCCACAGTTTAGGGGCATACACGCTAAAAGCTCTGTCACCATATATTCTAGAAAGTTGTTTCCCGTGATCTTTGACAGAAAATGGATTCAATCTTACACCGACACTCCTTCTGGTATTATGTACTGGGCTATCATTGTTACTAGTTCTGATAAGTAATTTGGAACCAATTCATCTTGATGGACAATTTTAAAAACCAAACAAAGATTTTAAAACAGATTCGTTCTTCTACTGGAAGCCAATGTAACTCCTTGAGTATAGATGTCCTATCAATGTGACGGCCCATCTTCCGTCCATTACCAAACGAGAAGCAGAGTTCTGAATGTGTTGAAGCTTGCTCAATTTATATGCAGGTAGGCCAAAAAGTAGACAGTTACAATAATCTAACTTCGATGTGACAAAAGCGTGAACCAATTTTTCAGCACTGGGCTGGTCTAACAATTTTCTAATTTTACTTATCCGCCAAAGTGAATGAGATGCCACCTACAAACATAGCGAATATGCTCGTCCATGAGACCTAACGAGTCAAGCATTACGCCAAGGTCACGTACAACAGTGGATGGCGAAATCGTGGCCTCACCTATTCGTACATTCATAGAACCAAATTGTAAACCAACCGTACAATTTCGGGGTGTAAACCAGACAACCTCTGTCTTCCCATCATTAAGTGCCAACTCATTGGACATCATCCAATTACGAATTTCATCGACGCATGCTTCTATACGCTGAACAATTGTGGAGCTGGTAAGGATGTCACAAGCAATGTACAATCCAGAATCATCTGCATATATAACAGAATTTAAACCATGACGCGTGATGATATCCTCAATCGGAGTCATGTACACAGCAAACAAGACAGGACCCAATACTGAACCCTGAGGTACACCATACTTTAAAATGCATTTGATAGATAACATCGACTTGACAGACACCTGTTGTGTTCTACCTTTCAGAAAGGATTCAAACCATTTTAGAGCAACCCCTTGAATACCAAAACGAGAGCGTAACCTACCCAGTAGAATGTTATGGTCCATGGTGTCAAATGCCGCTGACAAATCCAAAGAACCAGGACGACATGTTGGTGTTTATCGAGAGCGAGCATGACATCGTTCAACATGCGTATAAGTGCAGTTTCAGTGCCGTGCCCCTCGCGATAAGCAGCCTCAAAACGACCGTACAGAGAATTTTCGGACCGATAACGATTTAAACGAACAAAGGCACACTTCTCCAAAAACTTGTCCAGAAAACTACATTTTGATACAGGACGATAGTTTTTCATTGTATTACAATCAAGTTCACTTCTCTTAATGAGTGGACGAACAATGGCTGTTTTGCAATCAGTTGGAAAACACCAGACGAAAAAGAAGAATTTACAATACGGAGCAGTAATGGGGCTAGTTATTTACACATGCTTTAACCGCTGTGTGGGCATTGGATCTAGTTGACACGATTTAGAAGGCATCTTACTAACAATAGAAATTACATCATCAATACATAAAGGTTCAAGAATGGAGAACGAGTTTTGATACAAGAATGGTTCGATACTAAGAGGACTAGCATTTTCAAGTTTTTTGCGAATGTCTACTATTTTCTGTTCAAAAAACGTTGCAAAGGCACTGGTAGTTGAGATAGTTCATGATTATTTTGGAGAATGTCGGAAGCAGATTTCTTTGCACCGGAAATGTCATCAACAAATTGGAACAGTTCCTCAGTATTTGCGTTTTCAATTTTACTTCGATGAAAAGTCGCTCTCTCCAATCCAACTCTCTGTTATACTCAACACGAGCAGCGATAAAAATCTGTCTGTCAATTTCAGTTGAGAAGAATGCCACTTTTGTTCAAGTGATCTCAGGGCCTTATACTTAGCCAGTAGGTCTTCTGTAAACCATTGGGCACGGGGTTTCTGCACAATGGTTCTCTGTTTGGCAGGAGCATGCAAATCCATCAAACTTTTCAATGTAGAATTGTAAACTTCTGTCAGCTCATTTATTTCATTGATCGACTCCGGATGATTAAGTGTACTTGAAATTGAGTGTTTAAGATTCATTAAATTAATGCTCTTGATGTTGCGTTGTTCCTGGTTATTCTTGTATAAGGGGACGAGTGACCATGGACGTGAAATGGACAGCAGAATGATCGGATGGCATTTTGTTGTCAATTATGAAATTTCAAAGCCATGGTTCAGATGTTCGGGTCAACACAAGGTCTAGAGTATGACTGTTCCGGTGTGTACTCCCGAATACATGTTGAGTTAGACCGAGAGATCGAATGAGATCGTCAAACTGACAAGCATCACTGTCATTTGCATCATCCACATGAATATTAAACCCCCTGCAATCAGTAGGCGACCAGGTGCAAGTAACAGGCTTTCCATAAAGTGCAAATTCCGGGATAAAACATTTCACGGTGAATTTATGTTTCGCTGATACAGTGGACGATAAATGATGATGACACAAAGAGCAGAACTGCCTGTAGAGATATTCACATCCATGACTTCAAAAGATTTAAACTTGGTACACTTGTTCTTTTTAGTTTCCAGATTAGATGTTGTTATCAGTGCTATACCTCCACCCTTCCGATTACAACGCGGTGCTTGCAATATATAAAAGCCTGATATGGAAGATGACAAATCTGCTTCTACCAGGGTACGATTTTAATCCGTAATCCAGGATTCACTAATCATAAAAATATCCGTAGTGTTGGAAATAATCGAAGCACATAGAGCACTAACTTTACCATCCATCGATCTTGCATTCCAACAGAGTAAAATTTCACAGTCACATAAACAATATGAAGAAACTCTTTTTACTGAAGTTAGCACTGTACTTCTGGCTGGAATTGAAACAAACTTGTTCTCGGCATGACGTGAAAAAACGCCGATAACTTTAGGAATTTTCCGCGATGAAGGAAGATAATTCACATAGCCACCTCTCTTAAGCAGGGTCTTTTCAATCTTTTTGACCGCCAACTTCCAGTGGCAGAATCCTGTAGAGGGATTTCATCTAAGGTAGTCATAAGCGTACCCGGGGAAGATCTCCGTAGTGCGAGAAGTTCATGACAGCCATATTGTATTTTCATGGCTTGATCGATGGCTTGGCTACCAGATGAGAATTTCGAAAAGAACTCAACAAAACACACCAATAAAGCCAATCTAGAAGTCCAAACGGTCACCTGCATCGCTGTTGCACACGATAAAAAGGTTTTTGATGGCTAAAAGGCTCAGGGCTGCTAAAATACCATAAAACTTGCGGAGCGCTGAACAACGTAAGGCTGCTACGGAGAGCGCCACCAATGTTTTTATTGTTTAAACAATAACACTTCTTTCCGCTTCTATTATTAATTTTTGCCAATTGTACAACAAATTTGCACCCTAAAATCCATCCAAATTTTTAGGCGCTATAAATTCAAAGCTGACACACCACTGTACACACACCGGTGGTTCAGTGCTGTAATCATAGGTCTTGATACAGTCAGAAATTACAGCATTGTATACATTCCTGTACCACCATGAATAAGGATTTACACAAGACCTTAATATCTGACATATTTTTACTGGTCTTGCAACAAAGGTTATTTCTCTAGGCCCATTGCAGGTACTGATTAGCCTCTGTTACAGGTATGTGTCTGCCTTTTTTCCTGTGTAGATAGCTTAAGTGCTTCATTTTCAATCAAGAAACTCTTGACATAATTTTTTATTCCTATAATTAAAAGGTACATGTAGTTGATCTTGTAATTTGGTGAATTACACAGTCATTAGCTTGCACATCTCGATTAACACAAGGTAAAATGTACATTATTTGAAAATACTAAACATGTATATCTTTTAAGGTATTGCCAAAATTTACAACATACTGTAAAAAGCATTAATTTTCACCAGGATCTAATTTCGCTGTTTTGCTGTTTGGGAAAAATGATTCACTAGGTTTTATTTTTACAGATTTGGCCGTGAAACAATGAATTCTATTATAATTTAAAATTGTCACGGGATTTAATTGAGCAGATTTTATGTTGCTTATTGTATTGTTGGTTATTTTCCTGTTTTTGTCAAAAATTATTTCTCTGAAACAGGTCAACAGATTGCTTCAAAATTTTGTATATAGGTCAATAGGGTAATGACCATATTTCTCCCTGTTAGGCCCAGGCATATTAAAAAGTGACTGCATTAATTGATATAAGAGTTATCAAGGTTATGGAAGTTCTTTTTGACAGTATTGAAGATAACTTTATATGTGTCTCGGGAGATTGTTGTGAATGGTTTTTTTTTGTGTGTATTTTTTTAATCAGTGTAGTTTACTTTATGCTTTATATTGCCTTTTATCTATTTTACTAACATTTACACATTCCTTTTGAATAAAGAAGAAATCATTTAGAGTGATTTTGGATTTGTGTATCTAAATTGAAGTAGTAGTTTCCAGATGTTATTTAAGGAACCACCTCCCAGTTCCCCAGAAGCCAGTGTTGGATAATTATGTAAAAATTGGTTATAATAAGAATGATATATGCGGTAACTGTCCCTCCCATTATTATGTAATCAAACAGGTGAAAGTACTGAACCATTGATTCTCTAAAAATTAGAGAATCCAGCAGTATCCTGAAATATACAATGGATTACACATGTGAATCCAGCAGTATCCTGAATATACATATAATGGTTTACACGTGAATCCACAAACAATGGTTTCTTAAAAAATGTTCCGTATCCAACAGAATCCATTGCTTGATTGATTGTAAGTGGATTCCGGAGGAATACATAATGTAATACTAGTATTCTGGTGGATTCTTGCAGTATCCAGAACAATATACAGAAGAATCCTAAATGGATTCTCGACTTTTGGCAGAGTGTCAGGAAGGCAGAAGCTATGTTTGGGCCCTGCAGTTCTCAGCAAAGTGTTTTCCGTGCGACATGGGATGAAATGGTTGGGCATCTTTAGTGAAATTCCATTCCTGGACCTCCGCAAAGCCAGTGCCAATGTCTTTTGGAAGAGGACCCTTGATGGCTACTTGAATCATGGAAGGGGTATCCAAAACACTTAAAATAGGCTTTGTCTTCGCCAAGGCCCTAAAGGGAAACAGGGTAGCAGGTCTTCATGTCAATGCCAGCACCATCCCTCATTTTGCAGTCTATCGCGTACCTGATGCTGCTGTGGCAATGTTCCGAAAAGCTTTTGGATGTCTGGAAGAAAGCTAGCTAGGGTCGGCTTCCAGCAGTTCTTTTCTTTGATCAATATACTGGCCGCATGGCTCTCACTGAAAGCTTTCCGGCGATTGCGGGGTCACATAGGCCGCCATAGACCTGGAGTCTCTCCTGGGCTTCCTGTTTCCTATAGAAGCCGCCGTTTTGGAATACGACCTGGTCAAATGTAAGTCGTTTATTTCTACCACTTCACAAGGGCCAGCCCGCTGGTGGTTCATCCTCGATAGCTTCTTTGATGGGCTGCCAGATATCGCCCTCGTAGATATAGACCGCTATGCTTTGAGGAAATTGCAGTTATTTTGTTAAGGCGTGGCCATTGTGGCAGATGAGCTCTATGGGGTGATGGTTACCTCTACCATATTTTCAACTGTAATGTCCTGCAGAATGATCGCCCTCTTGAGGATAATTTCGAGTCTGGCAACATCCCCGATGGTGGCACCAGTCGCATGAACTCTCTTTCCCACTCCTTCATTTTCTGATGTCGTATTAGTGTCAGCCCCTTGCCCCTCAGAGCAACTTTAAAGAGCCTATGACATGATTTCACAAGTTTTTTTCCCCTTCAAAACTCAGCTAGAGGACCTGTCTACGGATTGCATGTTGTGTCAGTTTGGAAAGATGTGCGCGAAGGGCGAAATTTGACTTCTTTTCCATGCCTTGTGATCAGGGGACCTCTTCGCACCCGAGCCAGGCAGTGTTATTGCATATTGACCAACAGGTACAATTGACGTCATTTGTACCACGCCATTGTCAAGAAAGTGTATTTAGCGGTCCTTGCATAAATTAGACCACAAACAAAGTCATCTATATAAACAGTGCTCACAGACGCCAGTAAACACTGGAAGATAGCCACACCGGCGGTCCAGCTGCAGGGACTTATCAAGTTGCTTCCAGCATAGACCCTCGAGGGTCTATGCTTCCCGCGAGGCAAGTGTTGACGAGAATTCAGAAAGTGATTTCAAGGGGAATTGGCTTGAAGGCGGATAGGCAACCCCAGGCATCCGGGACGAATGGTTAAAATATCAGAGTCAGATTCTGAATCTGAAGAACACAGCGCAAGTGGACAAAGCAATAGAATGCTCTGGACAGATTTGAAAGTACGACAAGGCTACGTTTCATTTCTTTGTATGAAATAAGACAGTATCAGTCTTAGTTTGAACTTTTCACGGTTTAATTTATTTTATAAAAAGTGGAAGAATCCCGCGCCTAATCGTTTCGATTCAACGCATTACATGTTGCAGCTGCAGTGCACTCATTGTGACAGTTTTCAGACGACCTCAGTTTTCGGAATTCAATCACATGCTGCTCATCAGACTCACTTCGCTCCGTAATGATAACGTTTTACAAGTCGTGTGAACTCATATTAAGTGAAGTGATACTGCTGTCCCGTTTTGGATAGTCTTTAGTGGAAGCTATTTTGGGCTATACAAATTTGGCGAAGATAGCCAGACCATACGATAAAATGTGCCGAAAGCAACACAGAGGCAGCCCATATGTCCGGTAGGTAAGCGCCAACCCAGGCGCCAAACACGTCGAAATATGGTTATGTCGTCTATTAAACGTAACTATTTATCACGAAATATTACATTCAGTTTTTTTAAAACACATCGAAATGAAAATTGGGGTTTTAAGTATCAAATCATCAACGTTTTTCCGCTAATCACTTTCCAAATATGACGTCCGATTACTGTGATAGCAGTCCGATTACTAAGCACTCTACACGGGGTCAAAAATTTTGCAACTTGACCCCTAAATACCAATTCCGCCGCGTTAACAGTTTGAGGATAAACACAAAAAAGTTTCAAAAGGTATGGTAATAAGACTTCGTAGTGCTCGTCATTTATAAAACGGCTTTGGGCGAAATTTACTACCCTTTCCGAAATCTATCACTGTGAGTGTAGCTGTGTCAGACGTCGACCTTTGACAGAACTATCATTTCCTTGGAGCACGAGACAAATGGTGCAATCGACCTGTGTTCCCCTGCGTTTTCAGATCAAACGAATCCTGCAAAAAGTGATGTGTTAGGCCTATTTTGTATATGTTTTGATGAATAAAAACAAAGAAAGCTTGTCACTGCTCTGTCGGTCGCCATTTTGAATCGTCATCTTCACCTTTCACGATTGTGTGCTGACGGGAAGGTTCCTGCCGCACAAATGTTTCCCGATGAATGAGAATGTGACATCGACTGTCATCCTTCTTGTAATGTTTATTTCCCAGATTTTGCACGAAAGCATTATATATATCACACCTAATCACATAGCCTGACAAGTCATTTTAATTTTAGTCATTTTAATTTACTCAATCGGCGAGGCGATATGCCGTACGCGACATGTGACCGTTGGTGATCTCCTGCAGAAATGACCATGTGACTATAGCAAACTAAACACTATTTATAGCAAACTAAACACTAAGCTTACAATGTTCTCTCGTGTGTTGCCGCTGGTGTACGTTCTGAGCAAAGAAAGCCCTTGCCTCACACCCTTACGGACATGGTATTGCGAATGTGTGAAAGACTGTTTGCCCGTATTAAGATATGTCGTCGGCTCAACTTCGAAAAGCCAAAAAAGTCGAACGAGTAGGGCTAGGGGTACACCCGTAACTTTTACTTGCGTTTTATCAGGACAAGGGGGCGATAGGCAATGCAAGACAGTGACGTAAGCTACTTCAAGACCCAAAGAGTGATTTTACGTTAGGTTGTAAGGGCATGTCATAGGCCCTTTAAAGTGCTTCCATAACTCGCTGGGCCATACACTTAAGGTCTCATCTCTTAGTGGGGTCAGGTTGGCAGGGACTAGGTCTCTGAGGGGGCAGAGGCCATACACTACGGCCGTGACCGGGTACGCATGCTGACAGTACACTATCAATCCCAGTCAGTACACCAGGCTTTGTGCTCTGAGTGATGACAACAATGGCCTGTGCCCCTTCTTCCTCTTAGCACGGACTTGGTCAAATTTGTTGTTGACGGACCAGCTGTCTTGGTTTACCCCGCCCAAGAACTGGATTTTCAGAAAAACTCTCCCTCCGGAATAGCGTCAAGTAACTGTGCTGCCCTCTGGTCGGTCATGCTAACGTAGCTCCTTGGATGGCTTGCCAGAGATATCCTCGTAAAAGTGGACCTCTCTGCTTTGGGGGGTCTCAATTCGTAAAATAGCGTGGTCTGTTCACTCTCCCTGCTGCCGTTTGCAAGGATGAAGGAATTGTATGCCAACAAGTGATGATGTAAAAAGTCATTGTACACGAACACCTACTTGTAATAGCGGCACTGAATACTTAATAACATTCTTTCAACCACTTTCACATTTTCCGACTGCTTCATTTTCGTCACAGTTTTAGTTAGGAACAGATGATAGCTAACCGAATCTTTGGAACTGAGAGAGCATAAGCGAACAAAGACCAACACACACATTTAAGGGTTAGCGTAAATTAGTTCATATTATGGCGGCAATAATTTCGTCTCATTCTTATATCATGTCCAACTCTGTTATTGATTTGTTTGGATATTGTGAAGATATTTGTTTCTTCTCTCTTCGCGATCATGCCTTCCACCAGATTGGTGACCCGACTCTTTTGTGAAATTGAAGAATCCAGGATGTAAAAAAGTTCGATGTGGAATCCAAATAATGAATGTCCAGATACACCCGGGGTAGACACAGTGACGGAAAATTATTGTTCGGAGTCATATAGCTAGCGATATTTCAGCAAGCTTTTATTTTCTGTTGACTGGCGTGAATTCAATACTTTAATTTCTATTCGTCTATATTCCGCTATTATTTTTGATAAATGAATGGCTTATTTTCCGTTGTCCGACTCTCATCAATTCTCTTATTTGACCGTCAATTGTTCCCTTCATTTCGTGGATCCTCACACTATCGCCCACACCAACAACATTGAAGGCATGTGGATGCATGCCAGGTAAATCTTTAGATTTGTTAGCAAGTAATATTTGTTCGTTTAGCGGAAGCTTGTTTGAAATGAGCCGAGCGATGAAGTCATTTGTTCAACATATTTGACTTGTTTATACTTTCAGTTAACAGCCCCATCAATCGAAACGGCACTGGCATATTGCGCAATATTTTTAGGAGTGTCTACCCAGGAGGCCGCCATATCATGGGTGACACCTGGAAAATAAAATAGAAAAACAAAATCAGGAGAAGCAATGATTCGGTATTAGTGGCAGTATGTGGACCTTTCACAACAAATTTTTTCGCTACTTTCAAATTCGTTTTTATTAACACTGGGCAAAATGCTTGATTTACAACAATCTATTCATATATACTGATTCTGCACATGTGTCAAATACCTTAAGTTTGCACGTAGGTACACTAATAAAATGAAAAAGTACAGTGTACACTTGATGTGCTAAGATCTGCACTACGTATACACATGATCTGATTAATATACGCTACGCATATAAACGTATCGGAATGTTCAATATACAAAGTTATACGTTATGTTTGCAATTAATATTGTGTTCCATATACGTCAATATACGTTAATATACTGAACATATATCAATAATTTTGTCAAGTGTAATTGGTGGCATTTCATAATGTCACTTTTGTGAAATCTTTCACGATGGTTGTTCGCATTTCCATTTCTTGTGGACAAGTTTTATATAAGCAGTATTAGGCAACCAGTGAACAAATATATTTGGTATTGTAAAATAACAGCAAAGAACAAAATTCAACAAAAAATATCAAACGCGAAGTATTCAACTTACATAAATGTTAAAAAACCACAATTCTGGTTGTCTCTTTGAATGCCAAAATGATAAGAACTCTGCTCAAAATGGACGGCAATGGAAACAAATGAAACAAAAATAGATAAACAAAGAGCGAAATGCGATGTCAAAAAGTACATAAAAGTCAATTTAGACTTGATAAAAGTTAAGAGTATAAATGAACCAGTACCTGCAGAGCATTACTATCCAAATGTTTAAATAAACACTGCACCCGTTTTATGTTTGTTTTCTTTATTTGTTTGTTTGTTTGTTTGTTTGTATTTTGTTTGTTTCTTTTTTCTCGTAGAGTATAGGTAATAGCTAGAGCTGCACATGCTTAATATGCTGGGTTCGAGCCCCGGTAGCGGTGATTGGTTATTATATAAAACATAGTATAACTAATAATTCACACTTTTCTCCTGTGTAATTTATGTACTCGTCCTTCCACATAGAAATATGGTAAACTGAAGAAGACGTTAATAGTATTCGAGTACTCAACGACAGGGGATAAAATGAAAATCGTGAAAATGTGGACTTTTGTTTTCAATCATTCCCCAAAGTTTCCATGTCCACTTCCATACTCTTGCACCGAAAACAAAAAAATAATTTATCATCACTTTCAGATCGTAACCTCGGACATTATTATCCTAGGTAAACACTGAACTTTTAAATCATCACTTCTTGATATGCCTCTTTTACAATTAATATCACCGTAACGTATAAATAGTCATCGCAGCCCTGTCTTTTGGATATGAATGTCGTTCGACAACTCTCACGTACCCGTTTGCGGTCTTCAGTATTGAAATGAGCTGAATAGACCCATTTCCTTTGGGTTCACTTTAAAAATAAATCTGCACTCGGTGTACAAAATGTCAGTGAGATGACTTTTAACAGGAATAAAACTGAATATTTCCCGTAATTACATGAACTAACAACTCCTAGCGCTGAAATGCTTGCCTCCGATTGCTTCGTTTTATGTGCTCGGTTTTGTCTCGTGTATAGCATGGGAGTAGCAGGCATGATCATTCCTGGACTTTCGCTCTATTCCGGACATTTTGATAAGCGAAACACCATTTCCTACTCCCTTCATATATCAACTATGTGTCTGATTTGTGTATTGCGATAGTGACGTCATCATTTTGGGCTAAGCCGTTTCTGAAATGTTGCAATACACACACACACACACACACACACACACACACACCACACACACACACACACACACACATATATATATATATATATATATATATATATATATATATATATATATATATATATATATATCAGTATTGACATGGCTGAATATATATATATATATATATATATATATATATATATATATATATATATATATATATATATATATATATATATATATATATATATATATATATATATATATATATATATATATATACACGAGCAGGACGTAGATTGATGTCTCCATCGGACTGGCAGAGTGCTCAATAGTTGAACTAGAGCTATAGGAAGATGAAAGTCCGGAGCTGGATTATTAGATTAAAACATTTATTCGCTATTCAGAGTTTCGTGCATCTTGCGATGCAGTCATCAGGCAACTGCCAAATACAAACCAATACATACTAGATTAATGAGAAAATAGAACAAAGGCATTCTGAATGGAACACATCGAGATGCGCGTGTGATGACTGCATCGCAAGATGCACGAAAGTCTGAGTAGCGAATAAATGTTTTAATCTAATAATCCAGCTCCGGACTTTCATCTACATATATATATCTATATATCTATCTATCTCTCTCTCTCTCTCTCTCTCTCTCTCTCTCTCTCTCTCCTCTCATCTCTCTCTCTCTCTCTCTCTCTCTCTCTTCTCTCTCTCTCTATATATATATATATATATATATATATATATATATATATATATATATATATATATATATATATATTATAAGACATGAAGGCAAAACATTGACGGACCGACAGACCTTTAATAAACAATCATGGTCAGTATGAATAAAAAACCACATGAACTTGAACTATACATGGTTTAGGTCATCGTTTAGACTACAATAATTAGCCCATGGTCGTTATTCATTATGGATTCAAAACTTTAGGGAGACCATACCCAGCCTATGATATAATGGTTAAAAACAAGACTGAGAATAGTCTAACATTGACATGGACTCCGGGCTTCGATGGTGGATTATCACAAGAATTCTTGTTGGAATATCTAGAAAGTGACTCATCTAAAGAAACTGTTAAAAGGACCAAGCCAACCACAAACACAAAAGATACTATTCATGGACTTTTAGCTATGACTGAATACAAAATCACCGTTGTTAGTTTTAACATCATCGGTGAAAGCCACGGTGACCAACCGACGATAGATTCCACTTTACGTAAGTTAAGGTTTCATACATTCGTGGCAAGCATATTTCACTTTGATGTGGCTTTACAGATTATGAACTTAGGACATTGCTATTCACTCAAAAGTTTGTGGTTTTATTCTAAACTAAAAAACTGGTAAATATTTCCCACATGATTGGCGTCATTAATATGTAACGAAGTTGCAGGTTAAATGTAGTAAAATATGAGTTTTAGTCGTAATTTTTAATATGTTAATATATAGTAATTGCGTAAAGTTGACTTTGGATAATCTTGAGCTTACGTCATTGATATTATAGCGACAGTTACGAAATTCTCCCACATCAAAACTTTTAAGTGTAAACTAACACACATCTCATATGTACTTTCATCTATGCTTGTATCAACAGCCGCAACACCCAAGTCGGAAAGTGAGTATTTCCCGCGCAAAGTATTTAACTTAAGAAATCCGATACCAACATTAACACGATTGATATTGTAACTTTTAAATGTTTTCACGAAATTTACCACGTCAACAATGTGCCATTATAGCGCCTCTTTATCCCTACACAATGTACAGATTAGTTATTCTATAGTTCCCTTTAAACGTTTGATGTCATCAAATTCGATAACTTTCCAGGTATTAAAGGCCACGATTCCAATCTTACAAAATTGTATTCCTAAGTAATTTTGTATAATTATATTGGCATTAACAATCGCAACTTTATTATACATTTGTACACCAAAAAAAGGTTGTGAAGACGAAGAAGTCGGCGGGAGCGACAACTGGATACATATAACGTCATGCTCCGCATAGATCTTTTTATCAGTAAATATTCATGTCATATTCCAGGTGTACGAGTGAGTGATAACGGTGATATTGTCATATCTGTGACTGATGGAGCATGTGTTAAAGTTGAAATTTACAACGGAACACATTGGATAAACTATTGGATTGATGATCCTTGTGAGGATGAAGTGACAGTTCAAGTACAAGGATCTGGAGCACTGCTCATATATTTCTGTAGCAATAAAGAGTACACAGAGTGTGGCGCTCCTCTTTATTATACGTGTAAGTAGTAAGTTTTCATTGTGAAATGTTATTTTCTCAAAATTTAAATAAGACGTAAATAGACCCCTACAATTTCGCAGACTTCTTTAATGTCAGAGTCTAGGTTGGAACTTTATAAAACCATAGTAATGGTAGCTTGCGTTAAAACTCTAGTCTAATCTTTGGACACGATACGGCTAGACTAAATACCATGATTATTTCAAGGTCAAGGGTGTTTTAAATTTATTAAGGTACAATGACCTCGGGAGAGATATTTAGGCTATCGATCTTTTAAAATACAATTTTGAGGGCAAAGTTTGAATCTTTTAGTGTTAATGTTATAACGTCCATGTTGAATTCTTATTATCGGTAAATATTGTGTAATTAATTGTCACAACATTTGCACAATGACAGCGTCCTTTTCTTATTGATTTTGGAAGAAAATCGTTGAATGTCTGCTTAAAATGCCGAGTATATAATGTATATGCAAACGTATTGCTATTTAATTTAAATAGATGATATATCGACATCGAGCTCGTGGATAATAGCCATATCCATATTAATTCCATTGATCGTAGCGGCTGCAATTGCCGTTGTCATTATTGCAACCCTTGTTTGGCGAAACGAAAGAGAAAATAAACAAGGTGAGATGTATTTGTGTTTTTGTTTCACTTTTAACATGGATGTGAGTTACGTTGCATTTACATAGAATTTTTGCGAGGTATACAGTCTTTTGTTTAGTTTAAATCGTCAGTGAGATTATATATATATATATATATATATATATATATATATATATATATATATATATATATATATATATATATGTGTGTGTGTGTGTGTGTGTGTGTGTGTGTGTGTGTACATAAACACACACACACATTATATATATATATATATATATATATATATATATATATATATATATATATATATATATATATATATATATATATATATATATATATATATCCGAAGGCGAGAAGTTGTGCGGCTCCGCGAAAAACACGAGTATAAGATGACGACAAACAGAGAAAAATACCATGGGATTATATATTTATCACATGAACAGTCTTCTTATTTTTCTTTTGACGTAGATGGATCAAAATTATTGTAACAAATTGCATGAATTTCGTCGTGATTTGTGTTTTACTTACGCGGATTACTTTCATTTAATGAGTAAAGCGGCCCGTCACCCAGGAGATACTTTCATTCATAAATCCCATCAAGCTGAAATTTTGATACATCGAATGGTATCTCCACCAACCAAACATACGGATTCGGTCACGTGAACGTGTCAATCATATCCCATTGTCTCGCGCTGTGCCGATGCCAATGCAAGTTGGCCATCGGAGGACATAGCTTTCACCGTGGTACCGACGGATAGCCGTTGTATTCAGAGTTATTAATGATATTTACAATCAGATTTATGAAGTAAAGGCAACGACACGATCGAAACATTAATTTTCATTCTCAGAGATGCCGTGGCTTCAAAATATCACACAAGTTTTGCATTTTGCATGTTTTTGCCCACTGTGAGAACGTTGCCGTCACCGGTGTCTGCCGGTGTCAACTCGTGAATCCCGATCTCGGTCATCAATGTTTTCTTCTTTTCGGACTTTGATGTTTGGAGCTGCACATATCTCGCCCTTGAATACATCCTAATTTTGTTACCTGACGGAAACTCTGTTTTGAGTGTTGTCTGAGTCATCTTTCGAAGTACATAATATTCCACAGCGCTGCACACAGCTCGACAGCTTGTCTACGCTACAGCGTTAGACGCCGCGCTGCAAGTTTGATTCCGAGCGAGAATTAACTGATTTTTTTTTTGATGAAAGAAATTGATCGTTGTTAGTCGAATGCCTTTGTGCTTGTGCCTCCTATGTTGCTTCCCCGAAGATTATACTGTACTCATTTATTCAGTTGAACTTACGTTGAGGTGTAGGTTTAGGTTTTAACGCCAACCGGAATCGCCAGGTACGACGTCCACATTCAATTCTAGGGAAACGTTAAAGCTATAGCGACTCGAAATTTTGTTGGACAAATATGCCTTTATGTTTCCATGTCTGTTAATTTACACAATCAAGCTTTTTTAGAGATAGAAAAGGTGGAAAATGTATATAGAGAGAGGAATTATAATATATATATATATATATATATATATATATATATATATATATATATATATATATATATATATATATATATACATAATCATACGCGTACGCATAGAGTGTATTCATTCAGACATGTACAATACATACATACGTTCATACATACATCATACGTATACACGTACACACATAATTTCGCACAAACATGCATAAACACACACACTACACATACATACATACATACATACATACATACATACATACATACATACATACATACATACATACATACATACATACATACATACATACATACATACATACATACATACATACATACATACATACATACATACATACATACATACATACATCGGACTTTGATACAGCTCGAAGATTTTACATTTAGCCTCGTTTTCGAGGCAGCTGCTGACGTTTACAGTATCTGACAGCGCTGCAAAATCTTATTTATACAGCCTCGTTCTGATGAAGTATCCCTGTATCAGAACGAGGTTCTATATGTTAGAAACTTACTTAGCTCAGCACAGCTGCAAAATTTATATATATCGGCCTCGTTCTGATGATACAACTACAAACAGCTAAAGTTTACATACAGTGTCGATGTGAGGGCACAGCTATAGCTGGGAAGTTTTATACACAGACTCGTTGGAAAGTTTTACATACAAACCCGTTCTGAAGACACAGCACGCTGGGAAGTTTTATACATAGACTCGATGGGGAAATTTTACATACAGCTATCTGGGAAGTTTTATACACAGACTCGGTGGGAAAGTTTTACATACAAACCTGTTCTGAAGACACAGCACGCTGGGAAGTTTTATACACAGACTCAATGGGGAAATTTTACATACAGCCAGCTGGGAAGTTTTGTACACAGACTCGATAAGAAAATTTTACATACAGCTAGCTGGGAAGTTTTATACACAGACTCGATGGGAAACTTTTACATACAGACTCGTCTTGGATTAAGTGTAATACCTAGTGATGCTTGTGCTCAGAAAGCGTGATTGAACTCTGCCCAGGGGTACGCGGCTAGACCCTGGCAAGACGAAAGCTAATACACGCATAGTGCTGGCGCTTGTGCTATTCAAGTGCATTTGAACTCTCCGGTTTATTTTGATCTAGTAAGCTAGCCACAACAATGATCGTGGTATTGCTATCAGTTGAGATCACCACTGATCTGGGCTGCTCGTAGCCTAGCCCCGTGTACATGTCTGTGTTTTCCCGGCGTTATACGGCTGTGGTGGAGGCCGTATAATGCCCGGAACACACCACTACGGGCCCAAAGGCCCTCCATTTTGTTTCATATTAGCGTGTCACTTTTTCGCCACTCATACGTCGAGTACGCGTACAGAGAGTCAAATGCGCCTTGGACGCTATGTTTAAAATTTCGCCGAATTTCGTCGCTGCACAGCTTAATATTGATGGAAGAGTTGCATATTCAATTTCCTCATATGTTGACCTTTCCATTATGATATTTTGGCATTAATTTCATGAAGGAATTCTGAAAATACCTATGCAATAATAATTCATATACAAAAACAGGCGAAAACACAGTCAACAGCCAAACGATCGTTAACTCGTCATTTCATAAAAATTAGAGGGAAACTCAAAAAAATAAAACGATAGAGTTTTAGTTAACCTTCATGAGATGTATCATCTCAAATATCGTAAGAATTTAAAGCGAAATAAAAAAGTTAAACCAACGGGTTTTTTCAGATATATTTTTCATTTTACGGCGCGGCGAATAAGCTCGATTTCCCGTAGAAAACAATGGCGTCTAATACACCGAACAGATTGTACATTTCTCGCCGGTTCAAATTCCTCAATTTTGAACGAATAATGATGAAAATTGGCATGGTGATCCTTTGATTAATATACAAAATTCCTATCGTTTTAGATTTTTGAATTTCTTCACGAAAATTGTTTTACTTGCATTTTATTTATTCCGATCACTGAAATATACTGTTGCCGTCAATAATTAGGCGATCTGACGGCGTGTACATATGCAGAACAAGGGTCTTAAATTGACGCATTTTAATCAATATGCGTCTCGTAAGTTAACAGACTGAATGCATGTCATGTAGTTGTAATTTACACCAAATTTGGGCGAATATCAACGATAAAATTCCAGTAAATTTGAAAAAATAACACAGAACGGAGGCGAACGGGCACAGACACTCCACTGTAACCGTGCAGTGAACGTTATCGATCGATATTCTTTTATCGGAAATTGATACATTGTTGTCGTGCTCACTCGCAGGTCGTTCGCAGCTCACAGTGGCGCCAAACTTGGCAAAAGTACGCCAAAATGTGCTGAAACATAAACGTATCGCCAAAACTGTAAAGAGTGTCGGCGATCCAATTTAAGTATACGAAACCAACGGATAAGTTGATGTTATGCTATATAAGTCAATATATACGGGTAATGTGGACATATTCATGATGTAGGCCGTGGGCTAGAGGGGGTCTACGTGCACCCCCCCCCACAGGATAACAAACCTGTATTTTTCAGAAGCCTTGGGATCCCTAGAATACGAAATGGAATTTTAACAGAAAAAATATAGGGATGGAATAGCTGTTATGGTCATGTTTTGAAGGGTACCGCAAAATCACGATTTTGCAACCCAATTGCATTTTCGTCAAATCTGTCTTCTTGTAAGTCATCTGCTGAGCTTATTTTTTAACATAACCTCACTTGTTTGGTACCATTAGAAAGGCAATTTATTTTTCTTTAAGATGACATATTGTACTATGCAATATATTCTACAGTTTTTGTGAAATATGACCAAAACTTACCCCATACCCCAAAGTTTAACATTGCAAATTACAGTAAATCTCAAATTCTACCAATTATTTAGCTAGGCAGAATAAAAAATGCAATTCTTTGTATGAAATTGGTTTTATTTGGTACAGGGACATGTCAGAAATATTAAATAGACTTTTAACAGAAAAAATATTGGGTCTCTACAGCTGTAACAGTCATATTTTGAAGGGAACCGCAATATTACAGTGTTGCAGATTTGCATGCATTTTTGTTAAAGCTGTCTTCATATCAGTCATCTGCTGAGCTTGTTTTTGAATATAATCTAACTTGTTAGGTATCATTAGAAAGATAATTTACTAGTCTTTAAAATGACATATTGTGACATGCACTATCTTGTATAGTATTCATGTAATATGGCCAATACTTACCCCATACCCCAAAGTTTACATTGACAATTGCAGTCATAGCTAAAATCAAATTCTACCAATTTTTTAGCTAGACACAAAAAATCTGGCCATTTTTGCTATTAAATCTGTTTTATTTGGTACAGGGATATGTCAGAAATATGAAATAGACTTTTAACAGAAAAAATATTGGGACTTTACAGCTGTAACAGTCAGATTTTGGAGGGTACCGCAATATCACAGTGTTGCAGATTTGCATGCATTTTTGTTAAATCTGTCTTCCTATAAGTCATCTGCTGAGCTTGTTTTTGAATATAATCTAACTTGTTAGGTATCATTAGAAAGATAATTTACTAGTTTTTAAATTAACATATTGTAACATGCACTATCTTGTATAGTATTCATGAAATATGACCAAAACTTACCCCATACCCCAAAGTTTACGTTTAAAATTGCAGTCATAGCTAAAATCCAATTCTACCAATTTTTAGCTAGACACAAAAAATCTGGCCATTTTTGCCATTAAATCTGTTTTATTTGGTACAGGGACATGTCAGAAATATAAAATAGACTTTTAACAGAAAAATATTGGGTCTCTACAACTGTAACAGTCATATTTTGAAGGGTACCGCAATATCACAGTGTTGCAGATTTGCATGCATTTTTGTTAAACCTGTCTTCCTATAAGTCATCTGCTGAGCTTGTTTTTTAATATAATCTAATTTGTTAGGTACCATTGGAAAGGTAATTTATTCATCTTTAAGATAACATATTGTAACATGCAATATATTGTACAGTATTCATGAAATATGACAAAAAAATTTACTCCATACCCCAAAGTTTACATTGACAATTGCAGTCATAGCTAAAATCCAATTCTACCAATTGTTTAGCTAGACACAAAAATCTGGCCATTTTTGCTATTCAATCTGTTTTATTTAGTACAACGACATGTCAGAAATATGAATAAACTTTTAACAGAAAAAATATTTTGACTCTACAGCTGTAACAGTCATATTTTGAATGGTACCGCAATATCACAGTGTTGCAGATTTGCACGCATTTTTGTTAAACCAGTCTTCTTTTAAGACATCTGCTGAGCTTGTTTTTGAATATAATCTTATTTGTTAGGTACCATTGATAAGGTAATTTATTCTTCTTTACGATAACATATTGCAACATGCAATATCTTGTACAGTATTCATGAAATATGACCAAAACTTACCCCATACCCCAAAGTTTACGTTGAAAATTACAAAGCAAATTACAGCGAATCTGAAACTCTACCATTTGTTTACAATTTATTAACTTTGTATACAAAGGGCAATGCCTGTATGCAACCTATAAAATCTGTGATTTTGTTAAAAAAGTATGTCACAAATATGAAATTAACTTTAAACAGGAATATAATATGATTTTTTAGCCTTTTGGATCATATTTGGAAGGGTACCCAGGTATCATGGCAAATTTGTTGAAACACATGCATTTCTATATATGGGTTTCCCCATCCAAAGGTGATCCAAATGGCTACTAAATAGTATCATCTTCCCGTTAAAAGTTTATTTCATACTTGTGACATACATTTGTAACAAATAAATTAGATTTCATACAAGAATTGCCTTTTGTATTATGTGTAGCAAAAAATGGTTGAAATTTAAGATAATTTGCGATTTGAACTTTTGGGGTATGGGGTGAAATTTGACCATATTTCAAGAAAATTGTGAAGGCCATTGCATATTACAATATGTCATCTTGAAGACGAATAAATTGCCCTACTAATGATACCCCACAAGCCAGGTTATGTTACAAAATAAGCTCGGCAGATGACTTACAAGAAGAATAATTTGACAAAAAAGGTGCCAGTCTGCGGTACTGGAATTTTGCGTCACCCTTAAAAATATGGCTGTTACAACTATACAATCCAAATATCTTTTTTTGTTAAAAGTCTATTTCACATTTTTGACATAACCCAGTACCAAATACAACAGATTTAATACAAAACAGTGCCCTTTTTATCATGTCGAGCTAAAAATTTGCGGAATTTGATCATGTTAGCTATAAGAGTACTTTCTATGTAAACCATGGGGTATGGGGTAGTTTTGGTCATATGTCATGAAATTTATACACGATATTGCATGTTACTATATTTCATTTTAAAGGCGAGTAAATTACCTTTTTAATGATACCTAACATACCATGTTGTATTCAAAAACAAGCTCAGCAGACAACTTACAAGAAGGCAGGTTCAACAAAAACTCATGCGAGTCAACTATATTGTGATTTTGTAGTATACTTCAAAAAATGACTGTTACAGCTATAACATCCCAATATTTTTTCTGTTAAAATATACTTTATATTTCTAATATGTTTCAGTACCAAGTAAAACAGATTTAATACAAAACATTGCTGTTTTTATTGTGTGTAGGTAAAAAATCAGTAGAATTTGACGTGAGCTATGACAGTATCTTTGGATATGCACTTTGGGGTATGGGGAAAGTTTTTGTCATATTTCATAAAAACTTTACAAGATATTGAATGTTACAATATGTCATTTAAAGCACTACTTAATTACCTTTCTAATGATACCAATCAAGCCAGGTTATAATCAATAACAAGCTCAGCAGATGACTTATAGGAAGACAGATTTAACAAAAACGCATGCGGGTCAGTAATACTGAGATTTTGCTGTACCCTTAAAAATATGACTGTTACAGCTATAGAATCCCAATATTTTTTTCTGTTAAAAGTCTATTTCATATTTTTAACATGTCCACGTACCAAATAAAACAGATTTAATACAAAACATTGCCCACTTTTTTATGTCTGCGTAAAAATTGGTAGAATTTGATTTTAGCTATGACTGCAATTTTAGATGTAAACTTTAGGGTATGGGGTAAGATTTGGTCATATTTCATACAAACTATACAAGATATTGCATGGTACAATACGTCATTTTAAAGACTAGAAAATTATCTTTTCAATCGTACCTAACAACTTACATTATATTCAATAAAAACCTAGATCAGTGGTGATCTCTCCAGATAGCAATACCACGGTCATTGTTGTCGCTAGCACAAAATAAACCAGAAAGTTCAAATGCACTTGAATAGCACAAGCGCCAGCACTATGCGTGTGTTTAATAGCTTTAGTCTTGCCAGGGTCTAGCCGCAAAAAAGGCAGCTCACAGCCGGCCGGGCTGTCTGTGGTCTTTTTCTAACATGTTGCTGTGACCGGCCGCTACAGGCCAGCGCTGCAAAGAAAACAGGTCAGAAAAGCCAGCGCACGGCATATGGGCTACAATAATTGCACCTAGCCTGGGTCATTCTTAGCCCTGCCATGGTACCTTCTTAGCTCCATGGCCCTGCGTACGATACTGTGTTTTCCCAGCGCGGCGCGAGAGGCCTACCGCCTCCCGTCCAGCACCTTCAATGCTGGGAACGCGGAGCATGGTAGGCTGGACCACTAGGAGGGCCATAGTAAAATTGAATATTTCTTTGGTCTTGTGAAACACACAAGCCCTGCTATGTGCAGCAGTGTTAACACAACGTCTTTAATGTAAATCCACTTTCGACCGACATTATATGAACATTTGGAAGTCACTATCATATTTCGAAAACGAGGGTGTATATATATAAATTTCCGAGTCCCATCTATGTGAAAATAAATTTCCGAGTCCCATCTATGTGAAAACGTTAACGAGACTGTATATAAAGTTTTGAAGTTGGTATTACGTGTATATAAAATTTTACAGCTGTATGTATGCAAAGTGAAAACGAGGTTGAATGTAAATGTTTTCGAGACATAAGCTTACAGTTGAAAAAATGTACATTCAACCTCGTTTTCAACTGTATGTCGAAAGCGAGGTTGAATGTAAATGTTTTCGAGACATAAGCTTACAGTTGAAAAAATGTACATTCAACCTCGTTTTCAACTGTATGTCGAAAGCGAGGCTGAATGTAAATGTTTTCGAGACAAGCTTACAGTTGAAAAAATGTACATTCAACCTCGTTTTCAACTGTATGTCGAAAGCGAGGCTGAATGTAAATTTATCCAAGTCCAGGCTCTATGTATTTATGTAATGTATGTATGTATGTATGTATGTATGTATGTATGTATGTATGTATGTATGTATGTATGTATGTATGTATGTATGTATGTATGTATGTATGTATGTATGTATGTATGTATGTATGTATGTATGTATGTTTGTATGCATGTATGTATGTATGTATCTGTGTTTGTTTATATGTATGTATACTGTGTGTGTTTATGCATGTTTTTGCGAATGTATGTGTGCACATACGTACGTACGTACGTATGTATGTATGTATGTATGTATGTATGTATGTATGTATGTATGTATGTATGTATGTATGTATGTATGTATGTATGTATGTATGTATGTATGTATGTATGTATGTATGTATGTATGTATGTATGTATGTATGTATGTATGTATGTATGTATGTATGTATGTATGTATGTATGCATTCTACATGTATAAATGAATACCCTATATGCGTATATATGTGTATGCATACACGTATATGTATGCATACATATGTATGACCAATGTATATGTGTTTGTATGTCTATATATATATATATATATATATATATATATATATATAATATATATATATATATATATATATATATATATATATATTAAAATTCCTCTCTATAGATATATCCTCAGTAGCTGTTCTATCTCTAAAATGAGGCTGATTGTGTAAATTATTTTTTGTTACATTTGGCGCCTCGTACTACGTCACACAGATGGCGATCCGGGCCAGTTCAATATATTATATATATATATATATATATATATATATATATATATATATATATATATATATATATATATATATATATATATATATATATATATATATATATATATATATATATATATATATATATATATCAAAATTACTTCAAGTACAAAATAATGGTATCTGTTACTTAAGTTTCATGTATCCTGCAATCATCAGACAGAAGAAGTGAAAGGGTTCTTAGCTCGATGATCGGGGCGGATCTTTGACGTACGGATTCGATCACGTGAACGTGTCAATCATTGTGGCACGCTGTAGCTTTAGCCATAGTATTCAGAGTTATGGATTATGAAGTTAATGCAACGACCTGATCAAAACAGTTATTCTCATTGTCAGAGATACCGTGGCTTTGGAAAATATCACACGAGTTTACGACCTTTGCGGGCGTGAAAGATTCCGTTCGTATGACGCAGTGAGTGTACGCACCTCATTGTATGTTTGTGCCCACAATAATGCCGTCATCGGTCTCTGCCTGTGTAAACTCATCAATCCCGATCTCGGTCGTCAATGTTTTCGTCTTATGGACTTTGATGTTTGCAGTGACATATATCTAACCTCGTGGATACATCCTAATTTTACTTAACGGAAACTCTGTTTTCAGTGTTTTCTGAGTCGAAGTACATCGGATTCCACAGCGCTGCACAGCTCAACAGCTGATATCTTCGATACAGCCCTTGCGCGATACGCAGCGCTACAGGTTTGATTCCGAGCGAGAATTACGGGTTTTTTTGTGTGATGAAGGAAATTTATCGCGACGTTGTTAGTCGAATGATTTTTTGATTGTGCCTCCAATGTCGCTTTGCCGAAGATTTTACTATACTTTTTATTCAATTGAACTTATACATTGAGATGTAGGTTTCGGGTTATCGCCATCCGGGATCATCAGGTACGACGTCCACATTGAGCCTTCCCACTCGACTGGTGCCACGACGTTACTGAGCCAGAATAAAACAACCGACGGTATCCCCATTTTATTCTCGGGGAAAACTATAGTTTTAGCGACTCGAAATTTCGTTAAACATGATGTTTCCGTGTCTGGATTCATCGAGGCACCTTTTTGTAAAAATGTCATGAGAGCTTGCACGGCGTCCATCACGACCTGCGACCTGTGATCGCGACCTGCGTGTATGAACGATACCATGCATGAAAAAAGTTCCGGTTGATGACGTACAACAGGGGTAATTCGGATTTCTTATCCGTCCTGTTCTACGTCACACAGGTGGGAATACGGGCCATTCATGCGATAAATATATATATATATATATATATATATATATATATATATATATATATATATATATATATATATATATATATATATATATATATATATATATATATATATGTGTGTGTTGTGTGTGTGTGTGTGTGTGTGTGTGTGTGTGTGTGTGTGTGTGTGTGTGTGTGTGTGTGTGTGTGGCGGGGGATTGGTTGGCTCTTTAATTTATTTGTACATGACAATATTGCACTACAAGTTATTGACATACATTCCTGTATATTGCCAACAATCTCTTTTTTTTCATTGTTCACTCTGCAGCATTACAAAAGGGAACGAGGTAAGCAATTCAGTAGCAATTAATTTCAGACAATAGATACACACAATGTATATATATATATATATATATATATATATATATATATATATATATATATATATATATATATATATATATATATATATATATATATATATATATATATATGTGTGTGTGTGTGTGTGTGTGTGTGTGTGTGTGTGTGTGTGTGTGTGTGTGTGTGTATGTGTGTGTGTGTGTGTGTGTGTTTGTGTATGTGTGTGTTTCAATATTAAAATGCAAAATTGGAACTCTCTTGACTCAAAAATGCTAAACAAACAATCAATTTGAAATTAATAACAATTTCGCCAATACCACAAAGCACAGAATTATATTTAATGTTTATTTAACTATAGCACTTCCTCCAATAACGACTACTTCGAGAATACTAAACTCAACACGGGTTTATTGTCATCTCCACCGAAGGGAAGTTCCACAGGTAAGTTCACTTTAGGGAACGAGCACAATTAACGGCAGGGGGCTGGAAGAGAAAATATATGGTGCTTATATTTTTACAGGCCCCCTAACACCAGCAAACATTTTAGCGCCCCCCCCCGATCACCGTCAACAAAATTTGTGTGGTCCCCCCTCCCCGAAAAGAAGGATTACATAGGTACAAAGTTGTACACATGTATATATAATCCTTAAAACTTTTAATATATGCTTTAGTGAAAACAACATTCTGCATTCTTGAAATAAATAATAAACAAATAAATATTTAAATAATAAACAAACAAAATAACATACGTTCCAGCTTTACTGCTTGTAACACCTACAGCTACTTTTCAGTATTGTGTTGTGCTATTTTAATCTCAAAGAATGATGAAATTACTAAATACCTTATACACAATCTACAAGTTCATTCAGTGCTGTTATAGTTGTTATGGTTGAAGCATTGATTCAGAAATGAATTATTTTTAATGATGACAGTGTTCACTGCACATCTCCAAGTTAGTCTAACAAGCTCAAGTCAATTTTCAAGTATAATATTGCTCATTTCACACATAATAACTGCATTGTGAGGTTTAAGACTTGGTATTTCATCATGCTACACAAAGTTTAATAAGGAACTCCAGCTTGAACAAGGAACAAAAATGCTGAAAATATTCTCTGTCTGTCATGGTGTCAAAGTTTTGGTGGGCCACCCCTTACCTTCCCTGGAATTTTCATGGCCCACCCCAAGAACACTCTTTTTTTTCGTGTCCCCCCCCTCCGTTAATTGTGCTCGGTCCGTTAGGTTTAGGAAATATCTTTATAATGGTCGAGATGATGAATTGTACCAAACGTCGAAGAAAAATGCCTTTGTTCAAGATTTCAATATATATTCGGAATGTCACAGGCCCGCGCTATCGAGTTTTCCTCTATCCCAGTAGTGTTTGCGCAAATGTAGGTATTAATATTTCAACTGTCAACGCCTACAAATGCCCGTAAAACATCATCAGTTTATGATTTTTCTTTCTGGACAATTCATGTTTCTGAAAAGGAATCAAGCAAAGACTGCATCTTGCACCTTACCGGGCCGTGTTAATTGACTTTTGATAGGCTTTGATGTTTTGGATGGCTGAAATTATATGTGGCTGACAGCTATACTATTTTGAATGTTGGTTTCATTTATTCAGTGTGAATTTTAATGGCGGTAACTACAGTAGCTGTCTGGCTCGGTCAGTACATTGGAAATAAGAACAGTAATGATGTAGGTAGATTAAAATTTCACATGCATTATTCCTTTGGTTTCAAAAAAAAAACGACAACGAATCTGGAGGGTACCACATTTGTAGGTATTGCTAACGGATTTCTGTGATTTATTAGCTCTATTGAATAATCGACTACGTACGTCTTAGCGGGTGAATGATTCATTCGGCCCTGTTATCATCACCAAGGAGAACTACTGTTATTTACGCCACTTTATATTACACCTGAACCCGCAACAGATCAAGTTGAGTTCACCCTTAACTCCAATCAGAAATGAACACAGCAAATTGAGTGAGTAGTTATCAAGTTGCATTAAAGCCCGAAATGCTTCCTCAGGATTTAAAGAGACTACAGTGAGACGGGACTGCATGGCGGAGTAACAGTCGTTAGTTAGCTGGACTACGTCCATGTTAGGGACTATGACCTGTAGCCTAATGCAACAGAGAAGCCATTAGCTAGCGGACATAGCCTACTCACGGATATGGTACAGCTAACGAACGCCTGTGAGCTAAGCTATGGGTCTATAATTCAACTTCCCAAGACCTATCGATTAAAACCGAATCCCACCACTTGAAATTTCAATATAGGCATTATCGAACCAAAGGGTAGCTACGGCAATCTTATTTGTCTAGTTCATTGAATTTAAACTTGCCCTAAGTAGTTCAGGCACGCGAAAGTTAGTTACGTTTAAAATGAATTTCGACGTTCAGCGTCATTATCATGAATGATATTTACAGCCTTAAAAAACGGCACAAAATGTTGTCAAAGCAGAATGGACATGTCATAACAAAGGGAATAGTTAAAAAAAATAATTTGAAAGATACATTTAAAACATGTCCCACTTTGTCGTGTGAAAATCTAGCGACAAAAGTAAGTTTCCTTTCTTTATATGACATCAGGGTATCAAGAATATAACGATGGCGTGGCTTTCATTCAGAAGATGAAAGCAGACTGTATGCAGGTGAGACATAGGGACTATGTAGTGGAACGTATCGATCGAATGCACGTCCCAGTTCATCAATAACTAAATTTATCTCATTTTAAGTTTGATTTATTTGTTAAATAGATACGGAGTTTTCATTGTTGTGAATGATGCAGTATCACAGGACACAGATCAGAGTTATGTCAACACTTTCGTCAGCACAAACCCACAGAAAACATCGTACAGCACAATGAGCAATAAGGAACAGAATCGTACAACAGGTAAATTAACATGGACGAGGTAGTCTAGGCATTATTGCTGTAATATTGGCCCTTTTCAAGGCCTTGTATCAACAATGGGAATTTTATTAAAACTTATATACTAACACAAAGTCATCATCTATAATTTTAAAAACCATTTTACACTTTATTGGGCAGGAGCCTATGCTGTGGTTGATAAATCCTTTGCAAAGAAGGACGATACAGACCAAAGCAAACAGTCAAAGGGCGGCAGTGACATACACTGTCAATCTCCGTACGCAGTGGTATCTCCGGGTGAGAAATCAACTACTGTAGTAGCACATGGAGATAGCCCTGCAAGTGGTGAACAATATGCAATTGTTGACATTAAGAAAAAGAAAACAAAGAAAGGAAAGGAAAGTGACCCTGAAGTAAACACTGGTAACGTAGGAATGGATGTTTATGCAGACGTTGACAAGAAGAAAAAGAAGGAAAAGAAATCCAAAGAGCAGGGTATATATAACCTACGTCATTAACGCCTTACTTCTTAGGCTTAAATTCGTTTTACTGACGATAAACGTACTTTTAATCACTATTGCGGTCATTTGAATTCGTCATGGTTTTCCTATTGTTACAACTATATTCATTATATATATTTAACTATATTTATTCAACACATAAAGATTTTTCTATTTTTTGACAGGGAAGCACGATGGACATCACGAAGCAGCAACCAGCTCTAACAATGTCGATTTTGCACCACCGTTCATGAAAGGTAAAGAAACAGGTAAAAGGGCCATGTGATTTTAGATAAAGAAGGCTGTCATTAAATATAAAAAAAAAATCAACAATATGATAATATGTCATCTGTTTCTCCCTTTCACTTCCAACAATTATCATTATCAATGTATCTTAATCATCCTCATTACTGAAAATCGTGTTGACATTTATTTTGACGATCTAGTTTACTGAATGTCTCAAATATGTGGCATTGGAATTAACAATCGCTCCGGCAGAGATGTAGATCAAAGTACAAACTTGCATTGTTACTGAACCATATATCACACACGTCTTTAACATCTTACTTCTTAGGCTACAATTCGTTTATTGACGATAAGCGACCTTGCATCTACCTACACAACATGCTCTGTCGACGGATGTAGCCTTCAACTGGTTACTAATACGATAATCGTAATTTTGTTGCACAAATACCCCCTAATATGAAACACGTATGAACAGGTCTCGAAATGTCAACTGTTATAACGTACCCTTGACAGCTTTTCCCCACACAGATTTAGACGTGGTTGGTATGGCCTATTTGGGCAAATCGGCCATACCCACCACGTCTATTAAAATTCATGAGTTTACTTTTCTTGTTTACGCACACACTTTATCGATTTGAAATCTGGGGAATGGCTATTACATCAGGTTGACAACCCCCACATATGGGCAGCGAATTAAGATTACTCTTTGCATGGAGCATGGATGTACACATCCGTGGATGGAGCTTGCTCCATGATCTTTGTGAGACAGTTGAGATTCCGAGTAAAGCAATACAAATTTATTGGTTTCACTAATTTCCCAGTAATTACAGCTGTTATACACTAACGTTCATTAAACAGGGAAAATTATGCAGACCTGGGCAAAGCCGTATGTAATAAAATTCGAAACACAGTGAGCATGCAAAGACCAAGATATTTCACAATGCTTGCCGTATAGGATGAAAGTACTAGTTCCACTACTGTCGTCCCCATGACTAACCATGGCGGTACGTCGTTGGACTGATGTACGCATGACCAATAAAAATAAAACCACGGAGGTTACTATTAAAGTAATTTTCTGTCACGGTATCAACCGATGCGCAATGGTCAGCTATTATCCCTACGGCCGGTAAGAGTCAAGAATGCCCGGGTATGATTATGCCTTTGCCGTATTATAGCCCTGCCTAGTGTTCCCGGCCACAGACAAATAGAAAAACAGACTGGCAACGCGGCATGCCTTTTGTTCCATGGTCGTCTCGGTAGACAATGGCCTTTTTATATTAAAATGAGCTTCAAAGGTGTTAAACTTGTTGGAGACTTTATTTGTGGTTGATAATTGCACGAGATTATGCGAAAAATACGACGAGATGGCATCGTACTGCAAGTTGCGTAGCAGCCATAGTTACTTTGTGAGCTCTCAGGGCAGAAACATGCTTCACGTCAATCAAAACATAACGCGCCAGCAGTTTCATAAACATGTCCTTCTTTGACGAACGTATAAAAGACAGTATGACTGACCGTAAACCTTTGAGTAAAACCAGACAGTATCGATAAAAGATTTTCAAATTTGGTTCAAACACACTCATTATATATTCATAAAAATATCAGAGGAATTTGTAAAATGGTAAAACTTACTTTCCTACAGTTCAAAACACTCCCGTTTTCGCCAGCACGTCAATTGCACTCAGCACCACACGACAACAACAACACAAACTTTGCCGAGCATACTTTCGTCTAACAATAGGCGAAATCCGAAAATTAAGGATGGATGTATGGTTGGCACTCTTCGGAAAAGAGAGGCGAGAGCAACCTGAGGCGAGGCGAACATGGATGGGTTACATAACCGCTTCATGCCTTGAACAATACCCGTTGCTAGTCTGTTTCTCTATTTGTCTGTGTCGTGGCGATATAACGCCGAGAACACAGCACGGTTCGCAGGGCTAAGCCGTGCCACGCAGAGCGATGTAGCGCGTGTGTAGACGCCAAAGAGGTAGCCAAGGCCCTTCTTTTATGTACATGTGATCTTTGGTCCTTGCGACCTTTGCAGCCACTTAAGTCTGTTTATGTTTATTTGTGTTCGTCCACAGTGTTTCCTTCTATTGAGGTGCAGGTTAACATAGTGAACGTAACATGTACAGAAAGGTCCACATACTAGTAGTTTCGTACCGATGGTGCATCAGAAAAGCATGGCAATTGATTTTCTCTATAGAGAGGGATTGAATACATACAATTAGCACTTGCGGCAACTTTTTAGTGAACGCAAACGGACCCTGAAGCATTCCTCTAGTATTAACAATCCATGTAGGCACAAAGCTTGTCCCTGATGTAGGGGACACAAAAGTTCCATTATTGTTTGCATGATTGCCAAGGATTGCTTTCATGAGAGGAAACAAATTGTCAAATTTTGATGGTATTTTCTTCAAACGAGTATGGTCACAGAGATTGCGTGACATCAAGCAGTGATTCATTAATCACCTTCTTTAACGTATTTATGTAGATCGCAAATAAAATCGGGGCTAAAACACATCTTGTCTGAGACCCTCGTTTTGGTCAAAATTATCTGTTTCAATGTCATTAAAAGTAACTTTACTTTCAATATGATCGTATGTATGTATATTTTTAATTACACGCCACAAATTCCCTTTGATTCCGTTATTCCACAACTCATACCAAATCTATCTCTCCGAACGCTGTCATTAACTTTCCAGAAGTCTAAAAAAGCAATTGAAAATTGGGTCAATCGTTCGCCTATTTCTCCGAAGTCCTGGAATTTCACTGAAAATATTCATCGATTCAACTAAATTTGTTACCTCTTTTTCTATGATTCTATTGTACATTTTTCCAATAACTGAGCTCAATACCTTTACAATTATTGAGATTTCTGGTGTCACCTTATACTTATGTAGTTGATTAATAATATTTTTCCCCTATTCTTTTGGAACAATTCCTAATTTGGTAGAAGGATTAAAGGTACATGAACTGCAACTTTCGATATCATTTCATTATTTATATAGATTAATAAGTTTATAGAAATACTCTTACCCAGAGATGTTTACTCGAGTAGAATTATCCACAGAGTCGGACTGCATGGGGAGGTTTCAGTAAGACAAATAATAAACTGATGTCGCACCCAAATATGGCCGCCCCCATACAACTACATGATAAACAGTGTAAATTGTGCATGTACATATTTGAATCTTTACAAATACAACATGGTGCAACCAACTGAAAAGAAGGGAAAGGGATTTACTCCACTTTGACGAATAATTCTCCGTTTTTCAAATATGGCAAAGATTTTGAAAATGGTGGGGCATTTAAAATGAACAAACGAACAGCTGTTCAATTTCTTGCCTATTCTGTTACAAGCAAATGTTGTTGAGGCATAGTTAATGACTATAATGTGCAATTTGAAGATTGCTATGAATGTCTGAGGAAATCGGAGATACTTGAGGGTGGACAAATGTCGCAGAGTTGCAGCTCATGGGACTTTAAAAAGAGCAGTCGCTGAGTCAATTACTACCTGCCCACCACCTTTAATGATTTCATGTGTTATTTTATCTGGTCCGCATGCCTTAATTATTATTTTTAAGATTTCTAATTATACAACTGATGGTTTCATTTGTAATGTGTATTGTATCTGTGTTATTAGCTGAGATTTTCTCAAAATTAGCTACAGATGAGGTTACTTTTCCTCAAAATTCTTTGATTCTTGGTACAGATTATTGCTTGGAGTAACATTTTGATGGCTTCGTTCACCCAAACGTTGCCAGTACTTTAAAGAACATTTTAACTTGTCTTTTTCTAGTACAAGGTTTGATTCTTGATCAAGGATTGCATACCCGGCGGCTTCTCTCTATTCTCGTCGAGGAACATCCATGTTTTAGCGTGTCGATTGAGTCATTTAATGCGTCACATCACAGTGAAAACATATGACCAAAGTTCGGATTTTTCGACTGATGTACTGTACAATATATTAAACGTTTCAATGTAGATGAATGTTCAGTTCTAATGTGTGTCACATAATTTCTGTATAGTTTGCTGTCTTGTAGTGTCTGATCTAAATCCACCCTTATGTTAGAACCCACCGAGAAGGAACTCGGCAAGGCGTCTTAATTAAACGAAACTTGTAGTAGTGTAACAGCTTTTTTGTAGTTTAGAACAACTGTAGGCAACAGGATGTCCGACCAGTACATAGGCCTAGGGGTAATTAAAAATGCTAAGAACAGCCATTTTATCCAATCACATAGCGCTTCGTGAAAGGTGTCAAAACATTGGGCTGATCTAACATTTGTAGAAAAACATCGAGATAAGCAGTATTAGTGGATGTGTTATAATCCCAAGCAGGCCAGTTTCTGTGTGGGGAAAAGTTGGAATGCGCTACAGTACTGAGACGAAATATTATGGTGTGTGAAGCGATGTGAGCACGCCAAAAAATCATTGCACGTAATTTTCAATAATTCAATTAATCATATAATGTTCAAAGTTCTGCTTTCAAATTATATCCTTCGCACCTAGTGTTCGTGCAGAGGGCTGACAATTAAATACGTCATTTCCTGTCTTTTTGATTCGTGCATACTACATGATGTACATCACACATGCTGAAACGACAGTAGAAACGGCAGCATATTACAGTTTACGATATGTAGATCATTATATAATGCATGGAAAGCCACTCTTGCTTTATACTATTGTTTTGTTTAACTCCATATCTCTGCGCTTTATGTAAGTTTCGTGCATACGATACCTTGAAACACGCAATGATCGCAACTTGTGAAAACAATGAATTTACATTGTTTACAAGTTTGAAATTCACTTTACCGCGAAAACAGAAAGCAAAAGAACTATTAGTAATTTGTTAAATGTGATTCTAAATTTGTTAGCTTTAAGCAAATACTAAGTCTGTTGGCGCTCAAGTTTCATGCACCCCTTTATAGGCAGAGCGCTTTTAGCAATTTTCTTGTCGATTCTGTTTTTTCTTGAGATGGCGAGGTTTCTTACGCTAACATATCCGGAACGATGAGCAAACGTACTCAATCTAATGCCGTGGTACTGCTGATAATGGTGCCTACGAGGATGTTGTCATTAAGAAAAAAGGGAAGGGTGCCAAACCAAAGAAAACAAAGGCAGACGAAGTCGGAGATAGAGTTTATGAAGATGTCTATGAAAAAGGTGTTAAATCAAACGACAATGCACAGAATACAAACGACGGCCAGTTCCCGCAGGTATTTGACCTCGATCTACAATGATAATGCCAACATGACTAAACATTTTGATAAACCGTGTTGTCAGGATTAATTTTCAACGTCTTCTCCCTGTCTTAAACTGTTGCATATCAATACATTGGGGTTCAGTATTTTACCAGAGCAGAATGACGATGCCTGACTTACGTAACTATGGATAATGTTTAAGCAGTGTGTTATGTGACTTTGTTAACTTGTGGACTATATTTGTTCGACAATAAAAAGTAATTTGCCACCACTCACACTGGACAAAATGCTTAATATACGTTCAGTATATTTACGTACGCATATTTACGTATATGGAACACAATACTAATTGCATACGTAGCGTATATCTTTGTATATGGAACATTTCAATACGTTGATATGCGTAGCGTATTTCTATGCAGATCATGAGTATAAGTAATGCAGGTCTTTGCATACCAAGTGTACACAGCCTATGAATTTTATTAGTATACGTACGTGTTTACAGAACATATATGACACGTGCACAGAATTTGTATATGTGTATATATTGTTGCTTATCAAGCATTTTGCCCAGAGTCAGATGTGTCATTTACATGTTTTAAGTTATTGCAAGATGTAATATCTCTTCTCCTCATATTTTCGTTTTCACAGAAGCAAAATATCGAGGGTTTAGTATATGCTGACCTAGACTTAAAGCCGACCAGCAAGCCAAAGTCTGTCCCCAGCGGTGGAAAACCAAAGCCCCCACAAAAACCACCAGACGAGAGTGTTGCCTATACCGCCATTGACTTCTCCAAGTCACAGTAGATATCGCTTGAGATATCAGCATCTCTTAAGATAACAAGTTGTCGCAGTTATTTTTAGCTATGTTTGGTTAAGGAGGTTGGCGCCTCAATAGTGAAAGACTTTACATTTTTTGCTAAAAGCTGTCCTTTAGGAAAACTTGAACCATTCTCTAACAAAATCATTATAAACATTGGGTCACTGTGCAAAGTTCGACGCCTTCAGAGAAAACAAATCTTACCAAATGTTAATTTGAAATCAATTCACCATGGACTCTATATGTGTGTTATCTCCAATGGGGAAAATAAAATTCAATGAGACGGTGAAAATGTTTCTCACACCTAAAGCTTATGAACGAGCCCCTGAGACGGTAGAAAAGAAAGATACGTTTTAGGATCTGAATGTCTCTTCCAGAAGCGCATTCTTCCTTCAGACGTCGTCTGTTATTTTATCAACAAAAATATAGGAAATCAATCATATTTTGCATTTCTTGTTAAAGTTTGCAAACATTGGCCAAACAATGCTTCACAGAATAGAATTTTGTTTTAAAATTTGGATGAAAATTTTTTTGTATACGTTGTTTTCAATATTAAAGGATTTTTTATGAGGACATATGTATCAGGATAAATTTATAAAAAGATCACCTGACACTACGCCACTTTATAAGAACGTTAAAATACCCATGGTATTGACGGCTTTTATGAGCAACCGTTTCTGCATTTTCACTCGATATCTTCTATTAAGAGATTGATTGCTTAGGTGTTTACTGTCGTCAGAATATAAAACAGAGTGGTCGTTACGTAATGGCGTTTATAGTAGTATATTCTTATAGCTAAGGGAACCGAACAGTGATTTATAAACATAACTGTTTTGATAAGCATTGCAAGTTGAATTTTTTTACACAACTGTGTTTACTCTGTGTCACGTAAACTACTTGACAGCAGCATTCTCTTTTTAACCGAGAGTTTGTATATATGTTTGTATCTTTAACTTCTATGTTTTCAAAGTTCTCAAAATTCAGTTTATAGTCAACGATAATATGCCTGATCTACTTCCTGGTATTATATTCGAGTCGTTATTAGTTCTATTAAATAATCAAGAATTTGAATTTAAATAGCCTTGTTAACCGTTCAAATATCAGAAATAGATTGACCAATAGTCATGAACATGACCATACATATTTATCAGGATTTATCAGACGGCATTTCAGAATTTATAGCTCTGTTTGTATTATCGAGGATCTCTCTCTCTCTCTCTCTCTCTCTCTCTCTCCTCTCTCTCTCTCTCTCTCTCTCTCTCTCTCTCTTTAAGATATTTACTCGGAAATTATTATGGAGGACCTTACTAAGCAAAACACTTACATAATAATGTAACATCGAGCATTACGCATTTTTGTATCACGATAATTGTATTTTTCTTATGTACACCTGAGGAGTTCATGCATTTATGGCATGATGTACACTGCCTATTTAATAGTAACACTCTCTGTAAGTTTGCAAATGTGTGGAATTAAGGTGGAGCTGCGCGTTGCCTACACAGTTTTTCAAAGTAATATTACACACATTTTATTTTCAAAAAGCAAAGAAATAAAAGTTTTGGTATCGTATCAATCGATTACTCGAAGGGTGAAGGGGTGTATATTTGCGGCAAGTACCTCGATTTTGGTATAAATTATAATATAAGTTTTTGTCACAAAATTAACACTATGTTCTTAAATGTAATATTTCACATGAAGCAAGACCATATGTGGAAAAAACGACCATTTTATTTTGCATTATATATTCACATTCTAAAATGGAACGATTGAAATCATAATTAGCAATAGTAAAATGCCTCTCATTCAAATGTAAGAATTTTATTGCCAAAAAAATAGTTGTTTTGTTATATAGCAATAGAAGAACATAATGTAAAAATTTTTGAATATTTGACCAAGAGTGGAGTGAAATTCTCTTGAAATCTTGAAATTGGAAAAGAGAAGCCAGGATTTCGGGTAATTTGCATGTCTTTGCGTAAATTTACATCTTTTTATCACACAATCTACGAGAGTTTGTCAAGCTTACAGGTGAACCCAACCAATATTTTAATCCAGGGTTAACAAATTAAATAAAATTGAATGAATATTTGCAAAAAATGTGATTTTAAAACAAAATACGCTGTGTTGGGTGCAGCCCCTTTAAGAAAACTACAATTTATAAGGTGGCGACCAAGAAACTGTAGCTTATCTACATCAATTACTTAATCAGTTATATCTTTTTTTATGACTGCGCTGACCGAAGGTTATTGTGCTTAACAATAGAAATGGAATTGTATGAGTTGAACTTTATTTTAATTAAACGTCTTGTATCCAAGGTAACTATTAAATGTCTGCATTGTATGTCAGCCTACTTTTCTGGATGAGTTACTGTCATTGTTCGTTACTTCATTCTCTTCGGTTGCGTTGCTCGATCAAAGTTACGACTGTCTCAAGCCATCTCGACTTTCTTATTGTCGCATTATAACATGGCAACAAAACATCCAGATGATGTGCTAAACTGCATAGTTTCTTTGACGCCTAATTCAAGATGATATATCATAGGGAGACAGACATTGAAGCTTGAATTATTCAGGAAATGACATCATCTATATATCTGACTTTAACATTGGAAACTCTCGTACAGAAATCTACCGCTGCTTGACCAAGTTCTAGATATAGATATTCTGCGTTATATTAATAGAGAAGCGAGTCAGAAAGAAAGGGTAAGATTAGTACTTGTAGAAATTCTTGCACACTGCTTCAAAATGTCTCACCAAATTCAACAGACAATGCTTTTCCTTCTAAAGATAACCACTCAGAGATATTTTTAATGTGAAACATCTGCGTATGCGATAATTAATTAAGCGAGAAAAAGACATGTTGAAGCGATAGAAAGTACCCTTAAAAGCAGAAGACACAGACTTTCGGTCTATGATGTTCCTGACTAGTAGAGTTGGACGGATCGTTTTCAATTCTTGTTTAGAAAACTACGAGATATGACTGAGATCTGACCTCATACTGGACGAGAAAAAAATGAGGTTATAAAAGAAATATTTAAAAGTCAGCTACAGACTTTAAGAGTCTACACGTCATAAAATGACAGTATTTATAGGTGACCACTCTATTAACTCGGACTGTATAAACACAAATAGTCAGCAACAATTTATTATCAAAATTACCTGAGATGTTTTACAATATTGCCTGTAAAAACGATATTCCCATCACCCGATCACAAAAAAATTGAATACAGATGTGAATAAAGTTATTTTCAACGATAAAGATTCCTTAAAGGGTGGATTGCTTCCATGATGTGTGGCCATACAAAAAGGAGACGAGTGAATTTACACTTCCAAGACAAATTATTGGTTATATTACGCCATGTTGTTATCAGAAATGTCTATCACGAGTCCTAAAACGACTGTACACCCGATTCAAGTGGATTTAAGATATCGCGACCATTAATCCTACTAGAAGTATCTTCCAAGTGTTCGTAAATGTTGCAAATGTAAGGTCAAATTTTAGTTCTTTCTGTAAAAATCATCTTACACTACAGATATTCTAATATATGTGCTAGGAGTCTAAGACCTGACCAAGAAATATGTGCTTCACATATCATATCTTGCTATTTTTTTGCCTATAAATATCGATCAGCACCTCAGGCAGAAATCATTAACAAGTTACATGATCCAACCAGTAGCCTTTCGTTAACGGGTCTTCAAAATGATTAAGTCTATCGATATGAACATTTCTATTACCTTCATTTTGAATGTATAGGAACTCCAAGTTTTATCTCAAACAGATATATGATTTAATTCACTGAGACATGTGTTTTCATTCGGTGAAACAGAGTTATACTATGTCAAAACTCAAAACTGCTCGAATTCTATATCACTTTAACTGTACCTGTAGCATTCAAATTAAAATTTTTATCGTATCACAATATCTTTGAATCTTAAGTATGTGCTATTCTCGTTAACTTCTAGATTCTCAAATATACGAATTCATTTAACGGTAACAATACAAACGAAATTTAAGCAAGATAATGAATTGCAGTTAACGTTTAACAATCGGTCTATGATTAAGTCACTCATACCACTATTTTTTCTTAAGATGCAACAATAGTATAATGAGAGGAAACGTAAATAGACAAATCGGTATTACATTTGCAATCATAAGATTGATAAACAAAAGGTGACCACGAAGAAAATGAGATAGCTCGACTCCAACAGTGACGCCTTCTGCATATTGGCTCTCTCTCTCTCTCTCTCTCTCTCTCTCTCTCTCTCTCTCTCTCTCTCTCTCTCTCTCTCTCTCTTATCAAAAAAATCTCATTGCGCCTTCAAATTTTACGAGCGTTAGCAATTTTCACTTGGTACGTTAAACCGGTCGGTTAGGCAGGACTCGTTTTATGGGTTAGTGTAGTTTTGTCGCTGATTGATCAGTGTCTACACTGGGGGTTACAGGGTCTGTCATCGGACTGTGTGTATAAACATGGATGGAAATCGTCATGACGATGCATCTAATGTCATGGGTTCGATAAATATACACAACTCAAAGTGAGGGTCCACTTCTTATCTTCTATTACACACGGCTATTTTAATACATCGTACGTTGCACGTAATTAATTTTACTTTGCATTCCATTTACACGGAAGAAAACCGATTAAAAATAAGAGACTGGACTTTGGAAACCTTGACGTATCATGATGTGTTAGGCTCGGTACTCTCTTATTATAATACTAATTCCACAATTAAAAGTGAGTGTTGCGAAAACAAGCGATAGTCATAATAAGAAATAATGTAAGGAGTGTTTGAAACTGTATACAGGCCCGACGTACATGAAGATAGGACATATTATACACAACTTGTCAAACAAATACTTTACATTCGTCGACAATTTGTTTTAAAAATCAAATGTACACACAAATTTCATTTCATTTCATTTCATTTTATTTCACCATGGGAAAGATTACACTACACAGTGAAGTAATAGAAATATGCAGTTGAAGCAAGACATAGCAGTGCTAATAATTATTACACTGAATAACGACCCTGGTGAGGACCATGGAAATAGTTCATTCAAACTAATCAAGTCAATGGCCCTAAACTAGTAGATATCCTGATTCAACATGACTTTCAGTTGACAAAGCAGTGGAAATAAGGAGAAAAATACATGGAATTGAAGTGAAACATAAAACATTTTATAAAGTTTAAGTTGTACAAATAAATAAATAAATAAAGAGATGCTAGCAAAGGGAGGACTGAGACAATGTCGATGTCAATTCATGTCAAGTAAATATTCTTTTTTAACTTCGTCTTGAAAGAGTGACGATTTGTTAAGTTTTTGATGTAGCACAGAAGAGAACTCAAGTGTTTGGTTGCTGCGTACCTAATATTATGTTGACTGACTGTGAGCTTCACTCGGGGAATTCGGGTATTTTTTAAATCTTAGAGCGAGTATATTAGCTATCGGGTACATGGTCTTCAGTATAATTGTTCTGAGTACGTGCAAAGCGGTTATTCTTAATATCCTAGAAAAAAATAAAGTCTGAAATTTACAGAGTTTGTGTATGTCCAAGATGCTGAGATGTTTGAAGAGGGGGGCTGAAGAGGCATGTAAGTGGAAAAAGTGATGTCGGACTATTTTCTTATGTAAACAAATAGATTTAAATGCAGTAGGTCAAATGTTGGAGAATTAATTAGTTATAAAGCAGAAGAAGAACACGTGGCTTTTAATTATCATATAGTTAGTTTTCTCGACGTTAATTGTTAATTTGTTTGCCTTACACCGCTGACATATTCTATCGAATTCATCATGTCCAGGTTGATGTTGTGTGGGTTCATGGATTTGAATAGGTTAGTATCATCCGCAAGAGACGGAAATCAAAGACATCTGTAGAATTAGACATATCATTAATATAAAGAAGGAAAGAATGGGTCCGAGTATTAAACCCTGGGGTACAACACTTGATGACGGTTATTAAGGTAACTTTTGAACCACTGCAGGGGTAGTCCTCTGATACCATAACGTGATAATTTATGCAATAAAATGCCATGGTCTATTGTATCGAATGTTGTTTAAGATCGATAAAAATACCAAAAGTGATCAGACCCTGGTCCAACTGATGGATAATATTTGACACTACGTCAGCAAGGGCAAGTTTAGTGTTGTAGTGTTTGCGAAAACAATACTGTGTGTCGATTAGGATGTCATTTTTGTCAAGGCGAGTCAACAGTTGATCTTTAACAACAGATCCCATCACTTTGCAGAGAACTGGTAAAATTGGAATAGGCCTACAATTATCAACATCAAGGGGTAAACCCTTTTTTGTAAATTGGAGTCACGCAAAAATACCTTTTGTGTAAGAGCAATTGACAATTTGGGCCAGTGGACGTAAAATGAAGAATGCAGCGTCCTTCAATAATTTAGCGTGAATATGGTTATACCCCATAGCTTTGCCAGGGTCAATATTTTGAATGTGTTTGAGAATGTCTTTTTTCAACAACAGGACTGAGAAAGAAAGTGAGGGGATAATTTCCTCTGATATGATGGTGGAAATTACCGGCAGCGGGGATAATTGCTGCAAGATTGGATCCAATTTCGGTGAAAAAATGGTTTAAACTTTTCTGCTATACTAGCCTTTCCTGTCAGGAGCACGTCACCATCACCCTTTATATGTATAGGGGAAGAAAGGTTTTTTTACTATACTTGTTGAGAATTTCGGAATCAAGAAAATATTTGTTGGTGAAATGCCTACTTTTTGCTATTTTTAGCAACTTTGTAAGCACGTTGCAATAAACTCTGTATCTGTTACTAATATCAACATTGTTAGGCAATCTTTTCATTTTACTGAAGAGCCTGTGTTTTGTCTTAATTGAAATGGATAAACCCTAAGACAAGCAGGGTTTATACATTGGTTTATGCTGGATATTGCATTGACGGACAGGGGCATGGTTTGTTGAAATGCTGTGAAATTGACGCAAAATGCCTCATAGGAATCATAAGGATCGACACACTTGTAAATTGGTTGGCAACTAATTCTAGTCAAATCGGAGAGAAAAGCTTCCCGATCGTAGTGTGAAAAGTCAGATTTAAGGAATGAAACATCATTAGAAAAACTTTGCTTAAAATTTTCAATAATAGCAAAGATTGGATGATGGTCACTGTTATCAGTGTGAATACAGCCACCATTAATGAAATTGTCTGTAATGTTTGTTATCACATGATCAATCACTGTCGCTGTACTAGAATAATCTCTAGTTGGAGATTCAATAATCTGAACACAGTTGTAGGAATTTACATAGAGTTGTAATCAGCGGCCGGGCTTGTATTAACACTGACGTCAATGTTGATATCACCCAGAATGATACAATTTTTGTCCATAGTAGACATATATGCAAGACACTTGTCAAAAATGAGGAAATCCTGCATTGAGGTGTTTGGTTTTCTATACACAACACCCACAACCACATTGATAAATGTTTCTATAACAACAGACTCACAATTAGTTATCACTAAGTTGTTATTGCGTGAACAAAAAAGACTTGTGAATGTTTAATGCAGCTCCCTCACCAAGTGATAATTCACGATTACAAGTGATAAGTTGATAGGGTTGTATGTTAAAAAGAGAACAATCAGAGTCCTTACTTAACCGTTTTAAGTCAAAGCGACAACAGAGAAAGTGTGACTCAGTGTTCTTAATAAAGTGACGAGGTCATCATAGTGTTTCCCCAATGATCGAATATTTACGTGAAGAGCTGAAAATGACCGATCTAGAGAAGTATTATTATTAGCAGTCGAGGGAACATTGTTTTTATATTTACCATGGTTCGATTCGTCGACAGAAAATGAAGCGCAACTAGATTTAACGACAGAGTCCTGTAAGTTTAAATCCATAAAAAGTACAAAAAGGGTGAATATTCTCAGATCAAGCGATCAATAGCTTGCAACAATGAAATGACGATCGCATCGCAAGTGCCATCTTTCCGCGTGTATATATTCCCATTATTAGTCCATATATAGCTGCACGCAAGGTGTTTTCGTCTGTCATTAACTTGATGGAAGAGTCGCTTCAGGGATGGGTTGAGATTTTCGTTAATAAAGATACTATTCGTTGCGTTTTCGTCAAGACGTAGGTGGGATGGTGTTTTACCATGTAGATTCTTCCTTTCTTCCTGGCCTTCAACATCTCATTTCTGACTGCGCGCCTTACAAATCTAACAATGATACACTGTGAAAATAGCGGACGCAAGACGCGTCTTATGCGTTCAAAATGTAGATGTCGGTGTTCAAATTTGAACGGCTGGTGTTCATATTGTTAACACTGGTGTTCATATTAATAACAATGATGTTCTAAACCTGAACACTGAGTGTTAACAACCATCTCCTTCAAGTGTTCAAAAACTCAGCATTACAGAAATTTTACAGTTCTGTAAAACAATTAATAATCTTTAGAGTTTTTCATTTTACTCTGGCCATATTAAATTTACTAGTGCATCGCTGTCCGGCAAACGTACACGGATTTTGACGTAACGAGTTTCCCACTAAGTGAAAAATATCTCCGGTCCAAAATTACTGAAAGCATGGTTTTTTTTTCTAAAAAAGGAAGTATACAAAATGTTTTTACACGTTTATTTCGGGTTCAAATTTTGAAATTTGAAAACAAAATCAGGTAACCACAATGAACGTTTTAATTTTAACATCGGCGTGCAAGAGGCGTTTTACTCCTTCACACTTGATGTTCAAGTTTGTTGCCTTTTCTTATCCCGCCATGCATCAAAACGGAAGTTGTGACATTTTTCTTGTAAATGCACCCTGAAGTCGTGATCGTGCGGAAACAAGACCAGAAAGGATAAGTTTTCTCTCCAAATTAGTAAAATGTGTTAAATTTTCAAGCATCTGTATTGTTATCCTTTGAAATTATTTGTATAGTAGTTAGGAATAGCTAAAATACGTGAAGAACCCTTTTTTCTTTCAGTGGCTGGTAGACCATACACTAGCTGTAAATACGCAGCAGTGTTTTGGGCCACGGCATAACGATCGCACTCGGGTCAAGGGTCATCAACGCAAAACTGTGGCGATGATCCTTGACCGAGCGCGATTGATATACCTCATTACCGCTGTGTAATCACAGCTAACCATATCTTTAAGTAATCACAATCGCATATAAAACATTAGTTAAACACCGCAGAGTGTACACTCTATTGTTTCAGCATATGAGAGTAAGAGTTTTTACTTTTCATCAGTTGATGACAAGAAGAAGCCAATATTTTGTAACAGTATCGAAAAGAGGCACTATATACCAAAGTCACCCTTTTTCCTTAACCTGATTAGGCAACCTTGTCTTTCATTTAAAGTCTCATGTCGCCATATTACCTATTGTTGCATTATTTAGGATGTGAAAAGTTTGATTTACCTAGAAATCGAAGAGTTATTACAGAAACTGATGGTACCATGATGCCCCTGGCACGCCATACCTATCAGTTTACTATCACTGACGATCTTTATCATTTCCAATCTATTGTCACATGGCGTAATGATGCCTGTTCGAAAAAAATGTTACCACATAGATTTTCATCACCTATTATCAATACTGATGGTATTTCTGAAAAATTGAAGAAGATAAGCGTACAGGTAGCTGTCTGGAAACAAGCTTGAGAACCTCAGTTCATCTCTAATATAAATTTAACTTGCGACGGTCAGTGACTGAATTTTGATAAGTTTCTGTATTTTTGTTCTGAATTATCTGAGCTTTGATAGAACGCTACGATCAACTAAATGTTACTGGAGAATTAGCTTTCAAATACGTGTAGTCTCCCTTATCAGATGCAAGGGTGGAATGAAGAATTAAAACACAGAAAGCGACAGAAAATTCAGAGTGAAAATGTACAAGTCTACGTATAAATTCTCTCCTTGCAAGTGTACAAATTATCTGTAAAAAAAATGGGTAACTTGTGTTCTTTTGCAAACTCTGATTTTCATCAGAGGAAAAGAAATCATTTAGGTTATTTTGGTAGCCTGGGAGATTTTATAGAAATTCAGAGAGGTAAATATTGAAAATATTTTAACTACCTCTATTTCTTCTCTTTTGTATGGGAAAACATGAAAAATAAGCAAATCTCATTTTTCAAAAATATTTCACATAGTGTTAGTGTGAATTTCTGAATTTCCTGAAATTTTCACTCTGAATTTTCTGTCGCTTTCAGCTTCAATTCTTCATCCCACCCTTGCATCTGATGAAGGACACGTCACGTCTTTGAAGGCTTATGCTCCAGTAGCATTTAGTTGATCATAGCCTGCTACCAAATTTTGGATTATTTTTGCATTGTAAATCAACACGTCTTTTGTTATCGATTTTTACTGTTTTCAGTTTTGCTATTAGCGAAGCAGAGCTTATCTAATAGGTGAATGTGTGACACCATCCTCAAATTTTTACATCCCAAGCTTTTTCTTCAAAACGGCCCGTACGATTCCTTTATTGTTTGAGTACATGTTCCCAGGGATTTCCCTAATCATATATGTTCAAGTTATGGTGAAATACGCAAATTTATATTTTTGAGGCGAATTTTGCTATTTTTTCCAAAAATCTTCTCCTTTACTGGTGGTTCGACGTGAGCTGTCAGAGATCCTATACATAACACTGCGAGCTCTTTCGACGTCTAAGTCGCTTGTTGAGTTGCTATATTAGTGTTGAAATGGCTAACATTTAGGTTGTTGCCATTGGTTGTACACTGCAGTTTCCTTTTACAAGTGAATTTTAGTGAGGACAGAAATTTCCAGGTTCAACAGCAAATGCTTATTGACAAACAGAACAAAACTTATGAAACGAAGTCAAAATTAGTTAATGTGTTATTAATTTCTGAGAAGTAGAGTTTTGAAATGTCACTGATTTATTTCAGAGTTTATTTAAAGGTATTACAAACAAACAAATCTTTTCGTTCATTAAGGACTTTGTTGGACAAAGAAATGGGTTTTACACCTCAAAGGACCCCTTTACCCACTTTCTGCATGTTGTGTCTTACTAGTCCTGTTTCATAAGTCAGGTCCCTGACATATGTACCAACATCAGTGATTGGTTCATCTGGTAATTTAAGGTCCATTTGCGTTACGCTGATTGGTGGGACCTCATGCGTTAGGTCTCATTACTATGTATTATTCACTTTACAGCTCCCTGATTGGTTAATGTGTAGGTCCGGTCCTCCAGTGTTCACTGCCTCATTATGCAATGTCCCACGTGCTTCCTGGCTACCGCTGAAGTAATACGTTATTCGTGATGTTCACGGATCGGCCGAAAGTTACAACGAGAAATGCCCGACAAACCTTCATGCGTTAAATTTCCATGTTTTTACTTATCCCTGTCCCTTCATGCATTACAGGCATGTTGGCTCGCTGTTTTCCAATTGTTGGTTATGTACAAAGTTCAAGCTTTTTATTTCATTTTGATTTGACGGGAGCATTGGCCGCATCGACTACAGTGAGGCCTGTGAATGACAAGAGGAAACAATAGAGCTTCAAGGGAAACACATGGGTTCATTACATAATTCAGTAAGCCGTTTACCATGTCCCAGTTACAGTTGTTCGCAGTCAACTGATTGCAGCTGGTGCCAGCCGCCATAGATTCTTGTGGGTCAGTCGTACCAGTCGTAACCTACATATACCGATCTTTGGACAGACATGTATGAATATCTTTCTCGCAAACTCTTGGAGAAATGCAAAATTGACTTGATCAAGAAATTTATCAGAGCCATTTAGCTAACCTGCAAGAATCCATAAACACTCCCTACAGATTATTCACCTGGTATAAGAAAGGTTATGTCCGTTTATACTGTAGTGTATTCACTGATTTGCATCGTCCTAAAATTACTAATTTTCAAGGCCTGAGTGCCGATGCCAATTTCGTTCAACATTACTCAATAAATATTTCTACCTCTTATAGTACTTGTTATGTATGTCATTTTCCCCCACACTCATCTTGACCTGAGTTCAATTAGTCTAGAAAATTCTTAGGGCCACTGCCTTTATAATGACCTCACAACCTTGAATTCAATTAGTCATGTTTGGAATGTTCTGGAAATTTACTGAGTTGTGCTAGAGATAATTTAAGAACGGTAATTAGCATGTCAATAAAAGTTCTAGATTGTTCTTATATGCTTATGTAAGCACATGAGTATAAATACTGGGACAGCAGGCTTGCAGTCAGACATTTGGGATTGTGTCTCTTGTGTGTTACTTCAAGTCTTTGGAAACTCCAGCAGTAGTAATTGTTCAGACTTTTGCAGACCTTCATTGCCAACGCTGGATTTATTCTGTGGACTTTGTGCAACTTCGAGCCTGCAAGCCAAAGGACTGTTCATTCATCGGACTGACTGTTACAACTCTGAGACTGGAGCTTTGCCGTCCCAGCTGAGATGGGTAATCTGTGCACTTTTACAGTTTGTATTCTATCCTTGACTTAGCAATTAGTTTTATTTTCGTATTAAATTTCGTTTTATACGAAAACTGCTGAGTTCACCCTTTGTTCGTTTTCTCTGCACGTAAAAAATGGGGATTCGTCCAGGATTCGAATATTTTGAGCCGTTTGACAACATTTTGACAGCCTTTTCAAACTACTGTATACTGTGAACTCAGCGAAATTCAATCATGGCGGAATTCAAGCCGGATGAATGTATTGATGACCTTGATCAGGACACATTTGATTCCCTCGGAAAAGAAAACCTCGTTGCACAGGCCAATTCCCTTAAAGCAGAAGTCAAAAGATTTATGCGCAAGAAGCAAATTCAGTACAGAATTGCAAAACACTTAGTTAATTTAGGCCATTTTGAGGAGTCTGCCTTACAAGAATTATGAGCCTGAGTCTTCCTTTGAACTCAAAAACTTGGAATTAGGAATACAGGCAGATTTGGCATGAAAAAAATGGCATTAGAAAAAGAAAAAAATACATATGGAATTAGAAATGAAAGAAAAAGAATTGCAAATGGGAGAAAGACAAAGGGAGAAAGAAGAAGAGGAAAAAGAAAAGGAAAGAGAATTAGAAGAACATCGATTACAGTTAGAAATGAGACGTTTGGAGCTTGGAAAATCAGAAAAAAATTCTTCGCTTCAGACGGTTTTGAAATCACTAAGCATTTCAGGTTAGTTCCCCCTTTCCAAGAAAAGGATGTTGACAAATATTTTCTCCATTTTGAAAAAATTGCTCAGAGTCTGCATTGGCCTAAGGAGTCCTGGTCTATGCTTTTGCAGAGTGCTTTGTGGGTAAATCCAGATAAATTTATATTCAGTTGTCAATAGAGCAGGCTTCAAATTATGATTTTGTGAAGGAATTAATTCTCAACTGTTTGATCGTTGGTGTTCTTCTGAAAAGGTCAGTCAGAATTGTGACAAAGTACGACAACTCGTTTTGATTGAGGAATTTAAAAGGTGCATTCGGAGTGACATCAAGACGTTTATCAATGAACAAAAGGCAGATACATTGGAGGTTGCTGCACGTTTGGCCGATGATTATTCATTGACCCACAAATCTTCCTTTCTCAGCAAACCATCCCAGTCCTTTTCACACAGTAACAATGCAGTAAACTTTAACTCCTCCTTTTCATCCAAGAATTTCTCAAAGGAGATTCGGAAATCAAATGACAACAGTTCACATAGTTCAAGTAATACTCCCTAGTCATCAAATCCCAAGTCTCAATCTCCTCCTGACAAACAGTTCGGTTAACTTTCTCATAATTATTGTAAGAAAGATGGCCATTTAATGTCAGATTGTTTCAAATTGAAAAGAAAAGGTGAAGGTCAAAGTGGTCAAAGTGGCATCACCTTGTACTGGAACACTCCGTCTGGTGTAACAGAGGCGGATATCTCACGAGCACGATCCGTCAGAGGGACTTGCCAAAATCCCTTCAGTAGGTCAAATTTCGTCACATACTTGGCTTTCCCACTCGATCGATGCAATCATCAATCCTCGGGATTGGGAAAGTGTCTGTCTTTGTTAAAGTGTTCACTTTCATGTACTCCTTGCACATACAATAACTGTGATCTGATTTGGGAACAAGTATGCATGGTGAAATCCAGTTACTTTTACTGGCTTCAATAAAGTCATTGTCCAGCAGGTATTTGACTTCTTCATTGAGATATTTTGCTTTTGTTGGATTCAGTCTGTATGGTGTTGTTTTACAGGCTTACTGTCCCCAACATCAACGTCGTGATAGATGACGTTTGTCCTCGTTGGAACATCTTGAAACAGGTGTTTATATTCATGGAGCAGTTCTTTCACCTGTTGTTGTTGTTCTGTCTGGAGGTGTGCCAATTTGTAGACTCCAGCTTCTCTAGGATTTCTGAGTTCTGAAGCTTGACCGAGGCCCAACTTTGAATTTAGAGTATTTTCACTCAAGTCAGTTTCAGTATCACTATTTCATAATGACTAGAACTGACTGCACTAACAGGCTGTGTTTTAGTAGGATTATCCCTATCCAAATATGGCTTAAGCATATTTATGTGACATAGCTGTTTTTGTTTTCTCCTTTAAGGTGTTTTATGATGTAATTTAAATCACTCAATTTCTTAGCAATTAGGAATGGCCCAAAGTAACAAGCATGGAGTGGTTTGCCAGGAACCGGAAGTAGAACAAGAACTTTTTGACCTGGTTCAAACTTCCGTTTTGAGGTGTTTTTTATCTTATTTCATTTTCATTGACTGCTGAGATGACTCAAGATTTTCTCTTGCTAATTCACATGCTTTAGAGAGTTTTGTACGAAAATCTGACACATATTGTAAAATATTCAGACAATCGTCATCGTCTGATAGGAATTCTCTTTAACGAGCTTAAGTGGGCCACAGACTGTATGTACAAATACAAGTTTAAATTGGCTGAACCCAATGGACTCTTGAATTGACTCTCTAACAGCAAAGGGCAGAAAATGAATTCCTTCATCCCCCTGCTTCTCTGTGTCAAAACAGTATGTCCTAATCATATTTTTCAAAGTCTGATGAAATCGCTCTAGAGCACCCTGATTTTCTTGATGATACGCAGATGGCCTATACTGTTTAATGCCTAGCTGATCCATTACTTGTTGGAAAATACCAGACATAAAGTTGGAGCCTTGATCGGACTGGGCACATTTAGGGAGGCCAAATAAAGTGAAAAATTAGACTAAAGCTTTCACTATAGTCTTTGTCTTTATATTTCTCAGTGGTATGGCTTCTGGGAACCGAGTTGATGTACACATTATTGTCAGCATGTACTCATTTCCTGATCTTGTTTTTGGTAGGGGCCCAAACAGTATATTAGTATCCTACTAAATGGATCTTGAATTGCAGGAATTGGCTGTAAAGGGGCATTTTGAATGGTCTGATTTGACTTTCCTATCATTTGACATATGTGACACGTTTTAGAGAAATATGCTACATCCTGCCTTAGATTTGGCCAAATAAACGTCGCGTCAGTGGAAGAAGGTCGTAACTGACATTTTTGAGGAAAATCAGTTTTATCAAATTATGATTTCTTGTTATCAATACATCTGCTGAATGTCATTTCAGTAAACTTTCTCGCGAAAAGGTGAAAAAAATAGATTTTTAGTTTTGATCATATCCCCTCTCGGTTTGGCAGTAAGGTCGTAACTGCTGCAATAAGGTCGTATCTGCAGTTAACGCTTGTGCAGAAAGGTCGTAAGTGTCAGATACGACCTTTTGGGGTCGTGCTGTACGGATGCCAGAATAAATGCAATAAGGTCGTAACTGCAGTGACGAATGCTTATTGGCGAAACACAAAGGTATTTTAGATGGTATCAGAATAAAATGCAAAAATTATGTTACTATTATGTACGGGCCCTTCCCAAATGTAGTAGGAGACACGCACAGAGTGATTGGCATTGCGATAGGTATCAAAACAGGCTGGTCGTAAAGTGTTTACTACATTGTTGTAAAACGGTGAGTGTCGATGTTGGGCGCCGTGTACTGAAGCAATGCCGTAAAACGGTATGATGCGCCCAACAACACGCATCCCACGTACGTTGAGCAGAGAACTGCATCTGGTAAGTCTTGTGTTTTCTCCTACCATACGGCCGCACTCGTACTCGTCTGTGTTCAAAAGAATGCCAAATAACACTGCTAATACGTGAAGGCAATATAGGCGAAAACAAAGTGTACGAGAAACAAACTACACGATCATTCAGATGATGTCGTCGAACTTGACTGAAGTAAAGGGCACTTCGCCTCTGTGATGACGATTGGTGATAGCTTTGCGAAGTCAGTGAAAGTTGTATTACTTTGTACTGTCTACATTTGCATCAAGGACGTGTAAATCCCAAGTGAGGCTGCCAAAGCAACATTGCGTTGCATCAAAGGTGTTATTATTGAACATGGTTGTAAACCAGAATCAATTGTAGTGATTGTGCAGGACAGGGTGCTCCTGTTACGTTGTTTGTGACCGGGCCGCATTTAAACAACTTCATTCAAATTTCAATCAGAGCGGCCTTCCGCTACACTGTCTACAGTCATTGCAGGTACGGAATCAATAGCCTAAAAACATTTCCAATTTCAGATTATGTTGCCACATTAAACTTTTCTGCAGTGGTATGTTCCACTACGTTATGTCACATCGCTTGGTGAGCCATGAGAGGATTCTCGAGTGAGGTAGGAATATTCATTTTCTTTGGACTGTGAACTTGGAAAGGAAAGGAAAGGAAAGGAAAGGACAGAATTTGTATTTGCTCATGAACAGTTACATGTGATTTAAAGTACGCTAGAAGCCTTGCCAGTTTGAGTGGTATGGCTACCATTAGCACTCAGGTGTAAAAAATGTATCCTCTTTGATTCTAGTTTACTAACACCAGAGATAATGTGACCTTGTTTGACATTATCACATTACATTAAAGCCACGCAGCTGCAACCTTTGATGGATTATTCACTATTTTTGTTTTTGTTTACTCATGTTCTACTTCCAAAAGCATGGTGAAATTCTCAGTATTTAGCATGTCAATATAACCATGTGCAGCAAGTGATTTTATTGTTGACATGTGAATTTTATGCCCATTCAAAATCACTCCCAATAAACATCCGTGCAAACACAAAATTAATCTTCAAAACCATATGTCCCGGCGCCAGCCTTTAATAAGTTTCTTGCAATTTAATACCCAAACACTTAATACTGTTTTTTCTCTGTTTTTTTTTTTAGAATGGACTCATGCCAAGAATGCATTTGTTTGTCTTCAGAGCTAGATTATAAAAATAACGCGTTTCAAACCCTCAAGGGTATACAGTTACAAGCAACTACTAGACTAAGACGGCAGGCTCTGCAGTCATACACAGGCAGGTATCTACAGTTCAAGTGGATATACCATGTAAAAGCGAACCGGCTGCGTTTGAAGATAATTAAGCAAGATATAACTTTTACTCGATTGAAAATAATTCGTCATATGATTGATCATCATACAGCAGAACGTGACAAAGAGAACATAGAACCACAGTGGATAGAGGGACTGTGATAGAACAATATGATTGAGTATAGTTTTGAAAGTGACGATGATGATATACCACTGAGTGTTATTCAGTCAAAGTTAAGTCTAGATAAACATAACTTGCACAGTGAGTCTTGTACTGATGTTGATATAGCTGTCAATAACGGTGGGGATGATAGTGGTGTTGGTGGTGGTGGTGACGATGAGGTTGATAATGAAAATGATGATATTCCTTTAAGTGTATTAAAACAAAAACTCTCAGTTAAAGACATCCTAGAAACAGCTGCCACTTCTGGTATACTGCTTGATATAGATAATGATGTATTCACTGGAGATGATCCTTTTCTCTGCAATGCAACTATTCCAATCAACCAAAATACTGATGGTGTGTATGAGTGCGATAATAGCATTAGCTGTCCTAACAACATTCCGTGCAACTCAATCAATAACACAACTATAGATGTACATGAAAATCAGTCAAGCTACAGTGTTACTTTTGAAGTTAGGCAGAATGATATCAGTGTAACTCATCCACAAATATTTCCTGATATTACTGAGTCAAGCAGACCAAGTGTGAGTGTAACAGATACCACTCTGCCCACTTCAAGTGATAACACTTTTACAGATTTACATGTATATCAGCCAAACTACAGTGTTATTGGTGCTGATATCAGCGAATCAAGCTTCAGTCCAGGGGGTCATTTACTTTTCAGTAATAATGATGCAGTTTCCAGTTGGCCTAATCAAAATCCACAGATAGGTAGTGTGTGTGAGCTTTATGACAGCTGTAGTGCTATAGAAGCTGCTCAGTGTAGCCGTGATATTGTCAGTGATGAGGTCAGTCATGCTAACCCTACTGATGTCATTGGTGACCCTGGTTCTACCTCCATCAATAGTCCCGAAGTCAGTCACAGTGAAGCAGATAACTTGGTAGATGATTCAAGTAGGAGTAGGTTACGTTTTCGCAATGTCACAAACTGGAAGCGGAATATTCAGAAAAGGCTCAGAAATTCAGGTCAAGAATACACTGCTCACACGGGTAAAAGAGTCTGTGCAAGGCAGATGATATATCATCAGTGTCGATGTAACATGGATTGTTCAAAACATTTTTCATTAGAAGAACGTCAAGATATTTTCAGTAAATACTGGAACCTAGGAAGTTATGAACGTCAGAGAGACTTTATTAAGGCACATGTAACAAAGATAGGAAAGAAGAGAGCAACTGTCACAGGAAATTCACGAAGAGAGAATACAATTATATACAACTTGCCAAAACATTGCGATAAACAGAGAGTGTGTAAAGATGTCTTCCTGAAAACACTTGATGTTGGTGAAAAGACTGTTGCCTACACACTGGTAAAGCGACAAAGTATAGACTCACAGGATGGACGAGGTAAAGGTGCAGTACCTGGTGCAATCACAGAGGAAGATAAAAACATTATCCGAACTCACATAGCATCATTTCCTGCAGTTGAATCACACTACTGTAGGAAAAGTTCAAACAGGAAGTACCTTGAATCAGGGCTATCTATTGGCACCATGTACAGGATGTATGTTGAGGAGTGTAAAACAAAGGACCGCACACCAGTAAAAAAACATGTTATCATCAATCTATATTCTCTGGAGAATTCAACCTCGGCTTTCATGTGCCAAAAAAGGACAAATGTGCATTCTGTGAGACATATAATAACATGAGTAATGAAGACCAAGTGAAGAGTAAAGAACAGTATGACAGTCATATCAGAAGAAAAGTAGCTGCACGGTTGAAAAAGCAAACTGACAAAAATAGAGCAGTATTACACAATAATATTGCTGCTGTAAATTTTGACTTACAGAAAGTCCTTGTTACACCCAAATGTAATGTTTCTGACTTCTATTACAGTAGGAAACTGAGCACATACAACCTATCAGTTTATAATATGGCAACCAGAGAAGCACAGTGCTACATGTGGCATGAAGGCGAGGGAAAGCGAGGAAGCTGTGAAATATCTACATGTCTGTACAAATACAATGTCAGTCTTGGGGCAAAGGATGAGGTAATATACTACTCAGATAGCTGTACTGGCCAACAAAGAAACAGTGCCTTCTCAGCCATGTGCCTATACTCAGTTGTAAATCTGCCGATAAACACAATAACTCACAATTATTTTGAGAGAGGTCATTCTCAAATGGAAGGGGACTCTGTCCATGCTACTATTGAAAGAGCTGTGAAACATGTCGATGTGTTTGCCCCGAGTGAGTGGTATACAGCAGTATCAATGGCCAAGAAAAGTGTACCAGCATATAGAGTGCATGAATTGAAACACACCAACTTCCTTAATTTCAAGGACCTTGTCTGTAATACAGTATCCAACCTTCAGTGGTGTGACAATGACACAAAGATCAGATGGAACAAAATCCATTGTTTCCAGTATAGGAAGGAAAGCCCAACTAATATCTTCTTCAAATATGACATCGCAGATTCAGAGTTTATGTCACTCAACATCCTTTTGTCAAGAGGAAGGAGAAGAAGACAGATGGCAGACATGCACAACTATCCTCTGAAGGCTGCATATGGGAAAGCTGTCCCAATCGGCATGCTGAAGTACCAAGACCTAGCAGCTCTCTGCAGCAAAGGCCTCATCCCTACCAAATATCACGAGTTCTATGCCAAACTTCCTTGCAGCACAGCTTCCAGAGAGAGACTGGCTGAGCCAAATGAGGATGAGGACTCCGACTAAATGAATTTTCAGCATGACTGACCTCTGTAACTGAGACAAAAATAGTACAATAACATGTCCTTGAAATCCTATAAAATAAATAAAATCTGAGAGTAACTGACCTCTGTAACTATGAGATAAAATAATATAATAATATGGCCTTGAAATCTTAAAACAAATTAATTCTCAGCATGACTGACCTCTGTAACTGTGAGATAAAAGTATAACACATGACTTTGAAAACTTACAACATGTGAAACACCACATTATCACCACTATTAATCCCCTTCAAACGTAATCAGAAGGGACTTGTGCATTGGGCGCTGTTAGTCCATCCTTTTCTCCGTCCGTCTGATCTCCGCCCATATGCATGCCCTCATCCGTCCATCCATCCATCCATTCATCCAACTGTTTGCAAGTCTGTCTGCAGGCATTACTTAAACGTGCCTGAAACAATATTTTTTTTCAACTTTGTACAAGGTCAACACATGTTAACCAACACGTCAGTGTGTTTAATGAAATGTAAATAAGTCATATTCTTAACACAGCAAAAGCGTTTTATTGTTGGATTTAATGAAACTGTTGACTGTAAGATTTCTGCGTTTATATACATGTTGGACAAAATTTAAATCAGTTTTTCTGAAAAAAAAAACAAAAAAAAACAAACAACAATGCACTATTGCCAAAGTGTTTGAACATTTTACATTGACTTAACAACTACTGCCAAAGTTAATTTTTTTAAACAATGAATTTACAACTATTTTTATTACAAGGCATTGTTGCAATGAATGGTTGTTATTACAAGGGATTGTTGCAATGAATGGTTGTATGAATTTTAACAATGAGTTTACTACTGTAAGTTGGCCAATGAACTTTTCAACACCTCAGTGTTTTTTTCAATACCTCAATCACTGTTGTTAATGTTGGATTTAATGAAGCCGTTGACTTTAAAACTTCTGCGTTTATATACATATTGGACAAAATGATGTTACAATGTAAAATCAAAAAGCAATTTAAGGAAAAAAAACTTAACAATGCACTATTGCCAAATTGTTTGAACATTTTACAATGACTTAACAACTACTGCCAAAGTTAATTTTTTTACAATGAATTTACAACTATTTTTTATTACAAGGGATTGTTGCAATGAATGGTTGTATGAATTTTTACAATGAGTTTACTACTGTAAGTTGGCAAAAACATTCTTCAAACACCTCAGTGAATGCACTTTTTTCAACGGAATATTTCAGTGAATTTATTAATTTATTTTCAATGAATTGTTACTTTAATTAAATTAAATTATGAATACATTCAATGGTCATTCCCATAATTAATCCTTTCAGGCCTGACAATTTCTAGATTGATAATATTTGGCTGTGATATGAGGCAAGCATACAAGAACTTCAATATTACATGAAGGTTAATCTCTATGTCAGACTATAAGTTTACTGTATTATAGGTTTAGACACAAACAAAAATATCCCCTGGCTGAAATTTCTGCAAACCTCTGGCATTGTCTTGGTATCCTGGCTTGGTCAGCTCTGCCTGTTACAGACATGTAAGTTAATTTCAAAAATTTCAGTCAGGGTCAAAAGCAGAAACAGACTCCATTTTTCTGTTGGTGCCTATTCATGTTGATTAACAAGCCTTTCACTCATTCAGTCTGTTGTGCAATGGATGCTCTGTAGAAGAAAGTCTGACACTGGGATTAAACTGTGATGCAATGTTGAATTCTTTGCCTGACCTTCTGAAAGTGTAGATAAAATTCTCTTACTGTAGTTTGAGCATGTCATGAAATTTAGGCCTGAAAGGATTAATTAATATAATATCTGGCTATTACTTTTGAGAGATTTTTTGCAGGAATGCTACTTGTATTGACTTTACACAACCAAAGAAATTGTGCATCAATAAATGAATTACAGTTCAGGAAAAAATGTGAAGTAATAGTTCAGTGCATGACACAGTTGCATACACTAAGACAGAGTGGCTGTAACTAGGGCCTCTGTTTTCAACAAAATTGTTCTGTATCAGACTCACATTGGTTTAATATGCCTTCTATTGAGTTGATATGTCTCGATTTCCAACTTGTGCATAATAGTTCAATGTGTGAGAACTGTCCAAGTTCTCTATGAAGTTTTCTTTCAGAGAATTAACATGTAAATTTAAAAAGCTTAGTTCAGAACATCAAAACATGTTTTTGAAAAAAAATTAAAACAATTTTCTGTGAAAGACTGAGAAAAATGAAAAGCCTGAAAACAGTAATCGAATTTACTATTTATGTGTGATCCAAACAAACAAACAAACAAGCAAACAAACAAACAAAACTATTATCACAATTAGATAACACTTGTGTTAACTTCTCACTCTATGACCTATGCTTAAACAAAACAGGAGTATATTTTATCATTAAAATGACACTGGACATATTTGTGGCCATTTATTCAGTAATTGGTAAATAAGTTTAACTCTTCAAAGCTTGATGGTTGCAGTGTGGCATGTGTTCAATCGTTTATCGACATTTTGATAATTTCCTGTCAGTTTCTACTCCCAAGCCAGCGCATTGGATTTTTTTTAGCACATTGTGCTGGCCGACGTTGAGGGCGCTAGATAAAACAGCCCGGGTACCATGCAAGATATGAAATAAAACGAGGAGTAATTGAGAAAATTAATAAGGTTTGGGGAAGACTGTCCATTATTCTGAGTGATTATAACGATATGGAAGCCAGGGTTAGCAAATATATCCTCCAATTCTATTCAAAAGGTTTGTGCGTGTGGGTTCCTCTGACCCTGAGGGCGCTGTACTAAGGAAGTCTGTAAAACTGAAAACAATGCTTCTCCGCTCGAGATCCAAGCATTTTTCATCTTTGACATCCATTCATGTAAATCGTACTATCCGTTATCAATGTAAATTACACCAGTGACTTCAAAGTTATGTGATACTAGGTAAGAAGCGGCAGTTACGACCTTTTGACACTGAAAACATACCATGAGTTTTCCATGCAATAAGGTCGTATCTGCCACTTACGATCTTTTTGATCTCCGTTTGGTCCACTTCCGGGGTCGTATCTACATTTTTCGCCTAAAAATATTTATTGAAAAGGCTTTCCGAACCAAGAACTTAATGTGTTGAGTCTAAAAATTATTTTTTCGGGAACCGCTGACTTTAAAATTTCGATATATTTATATTTTTGTTGAAAATCAGTTTTATGCCTCTCCTGTAAAATTTGGTGAAACGCAGTTACGACCTTCTTCCACTGACGCGACGAAAAGTGACTGAGAATTTTGTGATAAGTTTTCCTGACAACTAAATGACCAGCCCAGGGCGTTTCATGGGCCATGCACAATATTTCAGCACGACAGGGCTTTTGAACCACAATTTGATGTTTTATAGCCCAATCGTCATCAACGAACTTCAAGGCATCTGGGGGTCTCCATTTACGCATGAGAATACCAGATTTTGTATGATAGGAAACAGGGCTATCTGAAGTTTCACCATCATGGTCTACCCTGTCAAACAAACACAAAATATCTGGGTCTTTGTGTTGTTCTGCAATCAGATTTGGTCTAGAAAATGTCTGACTTGGTCAGCAGAAGTTTTACTGAAAGTTTCAAATCAACGAGGGATAACGGAATGATCAGTGTCAAACACCTGACTAAGAAAGGTGTTATGTAAGTCAACATCTGTGACATTATTTTTAGAGTATTTTAACTATCAGAAGTTTTCTTTGACATTGCTCGAGTAATAGCACATGAAGGGATAAACCAGGAATTTCCTCTTCTATTGGCTCTTGATTCTGATCTAAACTAGGATTATCAATCACAAGTGGATTAGTAATGACCTTGTCCCCAACAAGGTCGTTTCCAAGAAGAAGGTGAATCCCTTCAAAAGGCAAAAAGGGCCTAATACCTAAGTCACAGGTCCAGAAACAAAGTCCGAAGACAAAGATACATTATGGAGAGGAATAGGAATGTCGTCATTACAATCTACCCCCTTAATAAGAACTTAAGTACCTGAAAATGACTTTTCAGAAAACGACAGGGTATCTGCCAATAAAAAGACTGGGAAGCCCCGGTATCTATTAAAATTTTGACAGGGGTAGTGGAAGAAAAATCACTAGAAAGTGATATAAAACCATCATGAATAAATGGTTCGAAAATACCCATAATGCTATCTTGAGAAGAATTGACCTTGCCCTCATTAATTGGGGATAAGGGGTTTAACCTCAGAAAATGTGTTACACACATTGTTAGACTCTAATTGAGTTGATGAAGAAATAAAGCCAGTTGGCTTAGATCAACTTTGACTACTTTGACCTTCACGTTTTCTTTTCAATTTGAAACAATCTGACACTAAATGGCCATCTTTCTTACAATAATTACAAGAAAGTGTACCAAACTGTTTGTCAGGAGGAGATTGAGACTTGGGATCTGATGATGTTGGAGTGTTACTTGAACTCTGTGAACTGTTGTCATTTGATTTCCTACTTTTCTTTGAACAATTCTTGGATGGAAAGGAGGAGTTAAATTTACCTGCATTGTTTCTGTATGAAAAGTACAGGGATGGTTTGCTGAGAAATGAAGATTTGTGGGTCAATGAATAATCATCGGCCAAACGTGCAGCAACCTCCAATGTATCTGCCTTTTGTTCATTGATAAATGTCTTGATGTCAATTCCCTTTTAAATTCCTTAATCAAAACAAGTTGTCGTAATTTGTCATAATTCTGACTGACCTTTCCAGAAGAACACCAATGATCAAACAATTGTTCTTTTGTTCGAGCAAATTCAACATAAGTTTGATCTTTCACCTTCTCACAATACCTAAATTTCTGACGGTAAGCTTCAGGCACCAACTCATAGCCCTTGAGAATTAATTCATTCACAGAATCATAATTTGAAGCCTGCTCTACTGACAACTGAATATGAATTTATCTTGCTCTACCAACCAAAGCACTCTGCAAAAGCATAGACCATGGCTCCTTAGGCCAATTTAGAGTCTGAGATATTTTCTCAAAATGGAGAAAATTTTGTCAACATCCTTTTCTTGGAAAGGGGGAACTAACCTGAAATGCTTAGTGATTTCAAAACCGTCTGAAGGGAAGAATTTCCTGATTTCCAAGATCCCAATGTCTCATTTCTAACTCTAATCGATGTTCTTCTAATCCTCTTTCCTTTTCTTTTTCCTCTTTTTTTCTTCCTTTCTCTTTATTCCATTTGTAATTCTTTTTTCTTTCATTTCTAATCCATATGTATTTTTTTTCTTTTTCGAATGCCAATTGTTTACATGCCAAATCTGCCTGTATTTCATATTCCAATTGTTTGAGTTCAAAGGAAGACTCAGGCTCATAATCTTTAAAGGCAGACTCCTCAAAATGGCCTGAATTAACTAAATGTTTTGCAATCTTGTACTGAATTTCCTTCTTGCGCATAGATCTTTTGACTTCTACTTTAAGGAAATTGGCCAGTGCAATGAGGTTGTCTTTTCTAAGGGAATCAAATGTGTCCTGATCAAGGTCATCCATAAATTCGTCTGGCTTGAATTCCACCATGATTGAATTTCGCTGAGTTCACAGTATACAGTAGTTTTGAAAAGGCTGGCAAAATGTTGTTAAACGGCTCAAAATATTTGTATCCCGGACGAGCCCCCAATTTTGTTACTTGCAGAGAAAACGAACAAAAGGGTGAACTCAGCAGTTTCCGTTTAAACAAAATTATTACGAAAATAAAAAAGGGATAGAATACAAGCTTTAAAAGTGTACAGGCTTTTTATCTCAGCTGGGACGGCAAAGCTCCAGTCTCAGAGTTGTAACAGTCAGTCGGATGAATGAACAGTCCTTTGGCTTGCAGGCTTGAAGTTGCACAAAGTCCAAAGTATAAATCCAGCGTTGGCAGTGAAGGTCTTGAAAAGTCTTGAAAATAATACTGCTGGAGTTTCCAAAGACTTGAAGTAACACACAAGAGACACGATCCCAAATGTCTGACTGCAAGCCTGCTGTCCCAGTATTTATACTCATGTGCTTACATAAGCATATAAGAACAATCTAGAACTTTTATTGACATGCTAATTACTGTTCTAAAATTATCTCTTGCACAACTCAGTAAATTTCCAGAACATTCCAAACATGACTAATTGAATTCAAGGTTGTGAGGTCATTAAGGGCAGTGACCTTGATAATGTTCTAGACTAATTGAACTCAGGTCATGATGAGTGTGTGAAAATGACCTACATAACATGCTATACATCACATTTCGTGGTTGGTAGCTCATTTCAACCAACTACAGCAGGGAAAAGGACAAAATTTCTCCTGACAATATTCAATTCATCTATAATTCACAGTATCATATTAAATGCCATGAATAGTGAAGGAACTCTCGAACAAGGTCAAATCTAACTAGATATTTTGACAAATACTCGGCATGAGTACCTTTCTTCATATACTGGGATCGAGCTGTGACCACGTGCAGGCATCATCCAAAAGTACATGGGACATTGCATAATGAGGCAGTGAACACTGGAGGACCGGAACTACACATTAACCAATCAGGAAGCTGTAAATTGAATAATACATAATAATGAGACCTAACACATGAGGTCCCTCCAATGACTGCTCCGAAAGTGGACCTTAGAGAAGCGGATTAACCAATCAGAGCATGCAGTACATGTGTGTAGGACGTGTAATGTAGGTCATTTTGAAACAGGACTACTGTGACACTTTGTGACAACTTGACATGTTGTGTTTACTTTAGTGTGGACAACTATGTACCATGTGCATCAGAGAAGCCTTGACTAACCTTTTTCCAAGTTTGCAATTGTCTATACAAGAGGAAATGTCTTAAACTATCTTACAAAAACGGAGTAAACATTTCATACGAATACGTGTTTTCAACACAATAAGTAAGCCAAATTTTGAGCTTTTTCAAAACAGATATTTTTGTACGTTTTTACAAGTATGAACATATAACGTAATCCACAATATTGAAGTTAAACCTGTTTTGTCATTACTTTGTTCATATTTTTTGAAAACGATCGACAGTGTTTATAAGGATTTTCTTTTGTTTATGTTTTGATAGGAGGTGTTAACACCGTTGGTGATTTCCTCTGAAAAAACTGTACAAAGTGATCATGCATCTTCTCCCATTTTACACCAAATAATTGTATTTTACTCAAGGAATTTTTGTGTACTCTTAGAATAAAATAATTTTTAATGGATATCAGTGGTCCGTTTTGTTAAAACCAGGCTTGAACACCCCCTGACCACCAAAAATTAAAGGTGTTCAACAAGTGCATATCATGTGTTCAATCCTTTAACACACTTATCGCTGAACGGCGTCCATGTGTTCAAAAATGTTACAGCCCTTTGAACGCGTAAATGCGTTCGATTTTTTGAACACATATTATGTGCAACGTGTGTTCAGATATGGAACACAATGGTGTTCAATATAATGTCTGATGAACACATAGTGTTCAAAATCTGCACACCCGTGTTCAAAAATTGAACGTTGGTTGAACACGTAGTGTTAAATTTCTAAAGTCTAGACGCGTTCAAAAAGTGTTACAAAAGGGCGTTTAATTGGTGTTCTATTTTTGAACACTTCACTTTACAGTGTAGGAGGCGGATAGCTGTCGTTGACGTTGTTGCGTAGCGTGACACCTCGGGAGACGGTGACTAATGTTGATATCAGATGACGTAATGTCGACACCAGTGGCAGCTGCGATCTTGATTACAATGTTGTCTGTATCTTCATTGTCGTGCTGAGGGATACCTTGTATTTCTACGTTATTTCTTCGACCGTACTGCTAAAGTTCGTTTAATTCTTCTTTGGTATTACTCAGATCTTTGTGTACAGCTGACAATTGATCACGAAGACTCGTGTTCTCTTCTTTTATCTTTATTGTCTCTTTTTCAATTCCTTCATTTCTCTTTTTATTTCTTCAAAAAAAGTTATCATTAATATGCTTCGTATCATCATTTCTCATCATTTGAATTAAACGAATTTAACGATATGGAGGTCTATGTACAGTGATGAGAAGGAGCTTCGTCAACTTCTACTACAATAAAAGCCAGTCTGTATTTTTTGCTCGCGACGTGCTTCATTATTATGTCTGTAACTAGCTGTCTAATTCTCTCCGACATTCTTTGCTTTATTCTATAACTAACTGTTTTGATTAGCAACTGTCTACATCTTTCCATCTTTATGTGTCTACTATTTCCGTCTCATTTTTTCATTGACTTCAATCAGATGGAATGGTAAGTTATACAGCATTCTTCGCGCTAAAAATCCGTTCAATCTTGGTCAGCGTGAATATTGACCTTTTTACTATTCAATGAAGCATGTACAGTCACTGAAACTCATTTATTCTCACCGTAAATGTTTAAGTGATTCAGGCCTTTGCATCCTCTGATGTAACAAACATCCAACTGTATTAGCAGATTGGGTTACCTGAGTTCGAGGGCCGATGTAAGAGATATAGTTCCGAGTACACATCCTGAATTGACAAAAAAATTTATATAATCAGATAAGATTGTTTTATTCCCTGGCAGCTTAATACTTGAATAAATACCGCCATTCAAGATTTTCTTACAAACAGCAGAAGCTGTGTAACCTTTCGATGGTTTATGTAAATATTTGACAAGATATCACTGGGCGACAGCGTCCTCCATCATAAATACAGGCGAATTTATGATATGTGCTAATAAAATTTTCATCGATTTTTCAATACTTTAGTCAATTCTGATAATGGTGTACCTGTATGCAAGCTTTAATAGCCAACTAAACAGGATTGAGGTTTGATGATGATAACGGTCAGCATACTAGATTGTGGCTGCCATTCAATAGGTCACAAAGCACAGCTGCACGGTGGTTGTCATAGAGACAGCTTACGAGCCCATATTACGGACAGCGGTATAATATCTATCTGGGGCGATATTCAAAGTATTTTCAGAATATATTCAGACGATACAAGATTGCTCATGAACATGACTATATTTGGTTGCGATTTAGTAGATTGGTACAAGTCCCTTGTGATGATTTAATCAACAACAAAATTCGATTCATAGACAAATTTGTTTTACATGATAGAAAATCCTGGACGACTCGGAATCGCGACCAACCTGTTATATACGACGAGATTTCAGTACAGGAATTTGAATTAATTGTAGGCATAGCATGCATGAAAAGTAATAATATCTACATAATTTGACACTCTTGATAACCTAGCAAGTTTATTTTCCTCTGCCTGACAATAGAAATAACCGTATCTAGAAACAAAATGGTGTTCTTAGGCATTAATTTGGTTTGAAATTGTTTTGACTCATAAAACAGATGAATTGTTCACGCCCTAGGCTCTTTTATGTCTCCTTTATCAAAACAAAGTTGCATCAACTACAAGTCCGTTTGCAGGCCGATGATTTGCATAACTTACAATGTAACAATGATCGTGTGGTGTACCGTTTGTGATGATGCTTTTGCAGGACAGTCTGCCACTGCACACATATACACATAATTGAAAGCAGGAAATTTTCGTGCGGCTGATGACTTAAAACAAGACAGCGCGTTTGGCAGCAGTCTCCTTGCAATAAATACTAATTTGCGCGTTTCGAAATCGTACTTTGATATTGACTATAAGAAATAGAAATAGGAGAATGTTTCAATATTCTATAGATTATAGTATAAAATCTAAATCAACAAAGACATATTGAAATTCCTTTATTGAGATCTTGTACAAAAATAATCGCAATCATACCAATCCATTCTCCAAAGACATTAGGTCAGAATTCGTAAGACAATAGTTGTAAAAATATACACAAAACAGCACAACAGACAGTAAATAGACGGTACACAAGTATGGTCGCCATTTTTCACGTATAAATCTTCTCAAACAAAAACGCATATAAGCGTTGTATATATCTACACTTGTTTACTGACCCTGATCGAAGATCTATTGAAATAAAGCTATGAGCCAAGATAAGTGAAAAATTCTAATTCTTTCAATTTCGGATACTCTTTGTATTGCATGTGATACCATAGGCAATGACCCCCTCAAGTCATAGTGGGATGACCCACGAATAGGTGATGATAGACGATTTTAACTACTGACTTTTGCTTTTGGGGTGATTACGCTATTAAAGTAATCCAAGGGTTTTGATTGTATTTTGATGTAGTATTTAGACCTTAGATTTCATGATTTCTGTACGAAAGCTCTTTTATTGTTTTCTATTGACCTTTTTGCTGATAGAAAGGTTAAATCAGTTCAATCAAAGAAGACGCGCGTGCATTTCACCCAAAGTTTGGCGGGTGTAATACGGCGAAGGAAACTTGATCATGAAGAACTTCGAATATGGCCGGTGTCCGATAAGGTCGACGTGAGTGAAAGTCTTTTCAAAATTCGAACCATCGGCGGAATCGTGTGATGAAATTGCATTCGAAAGGGACGCGAGGGAAGCTGGATGTTAACTGACATTATTTGAGCTTGTCTTCGTGAGATCCCGGCGTGTGAAGTGGTATTTCTTCGACCCAATCGAATGTCAAGTCTGCTGTACTGGAACGAAGCGTGGGTGCTTGCCGAAATCGAACACTTCTTTGGAGACACTGACTGCAGATATCCGACGATTAAGGATGCTTGCACAGGTTTCTCAACGCTGATGCTTCACGTCTTAGAAGCTGATGTAAGTACGATTCGATCGATACAAGTCGCATGAAAATCGGACTCAATTTGATAACGTTACGGCCATTTGAAGTTCTCTGAACTGGGCGTGAGGAATGCAACGACCCGCATAACTCAACGCCAACGGATAAACTGTCGACGGATCATCTTACGAGCATATGATTAATCGACCATATAAGTGATTTTTCATTCGCAGAACTGATCGGTGCTTTGTTGTTGAGTTCAACTTCACGTTTGAAGGAACTCGGAGCATTGTCGACAAACGAATGTCCCAGTGGAATTCATATTCAGCGAATTAGCGTAACGTTCATGGGTTATAGCTGAGACGTGCGTTGCTGACTCTTATGCCCATTTACACGCTACTGAGAGCTGTTTGCGGGACGACGCCCTCATCGGTGAAAGCCGACGTTGGTTCTCGCGTTTGTTTATGAACTTTTGAACTATGCCTGAAGTGACTCTTGGCAGGCGAAGATACGCTCGTTTTCTCCAGGAACGTGTACCTGCGATGGAATGCTAATGAGTTACTGTGTTGTCAACGTTACCACATAGGCGTTTGGACAATTAATGCAACGGACACTGTACTGTTTGTTTGTTTGTTTGACAAGTTCAGAGCCTCTGCCCTGATTTGTCTGCCAAGTGAAAAGCAACGAGTGGCACAGCTGAACATTGTCACTATAAGTGTTACTTGTTCTCGACGTCACATGTTTTTGATATCATTTTGCACTTCTGAATCAATGTCTTTTATTTTTATAGCATTTAGACATATCAAGTGCTGAATCGATTTAGGGATAGTACGTTTTTTTGTTAACGATATTGTAATTTGATATTTTTGCTCGGTACCGGTACATTTGAATTTTATTGGATCGTTATTCATTATATTTTGTTTATTATTCTTTTATTTTACTTCAAGTGTCTGTGTCATTTGTCCAGTCCCTGCACTCGTCTTGGTTTACCCCTACCTGCGACGCAACTGCATTTTCCACGAATTCCGCGACCCAACTCACACGAACGAATTCGGTGATTGCCCTTGTTGAGTTTGCTCCTAAACAGCTAGCCCGTGAATAACACCGAAATAAAGCAAGGGTAACATCTGGCGCCCAGCAACGTGGGGCTGGATTAGAAGGTTTTCCCGGGGAGGTTTGTCATTTTTACCGTTTTGTACAAATTGGCAACAGGGAGGGACAACGTTTTGATTCGGCCCATTGAGGTTTGGTTTTTGCAGTTGAAAACAAACGACGAGAAGGGTTGGACGAGTGATACGCTTATTGATCGAACAAGAAATTAATGATAGGTACTGTTGCCTCTGATTTATTGAACACGACCATTTGCGGTTTGCAAACACTTGTCAGTTTTGTCTGTAAGTATCGTTGTAGACTCAAGCTATCGACAGATTGCCTCTGAATTTGAAACATGGAGGATGTACAAGGTACTGGCATCAGAGTGAAGACGGAGGGAGGCGATGAGGTAAGTATCGCAGCGAATGGGGTCACCCATCCCGACCCAGGGGACAATGAAAATGAAACTACTGATAGTATTAAAGGGGCCATGGCCAACGAATATGGGGCGATGGGTAGGTCACCCATTGGGGGAGAGGGCATGTCTAAGCTACCCCAGGGGACTGTACCAAAACGAGGAGGGGGCCGAGGCGTATATACTCCGAAAAAGGGCTTATCAACCTATCAATGGAAACCGATAGGAGTGCGATTGCAGCCTATAAAAGATAGTAGTTTGACTGAAAGTGCAGCGCAGTTTGACTATGAGCACGAGCGGATAGCTGAATTGGAACATGAACTGAAATCTCTTCGTGAACGCGAGCGCAGACGAAGTGAGGAGATTGAACGCGAGGCTTCGTCGCAGCGTAACGGCAAGCGAAGGAAGGAACAACCTGAATATGGGGAGTGGACACATCGAGCTTTGGCCGAAGTGATGAATACGGCGCCAAGGGTACCGACCTTTACTGGCGATTATAAAGGTAAGGATAGTATATCGTATGAATCGTGGTTGAGAGAGGTACAGAGTATGAGACAGAGTGGTATTCACAGCGATCGGGTACTGCGACAGGCCATTCGGAAATCCATTAGAGGCGAAGCAAGTGAGGTCATTCTAGGTTAGGAATTGACCCACCTATTGAAAAGATGTTGGATAAACTTGAAACTGTATACGGTGTAGTTGTGTCTACGGCTACATTGAAACGGCAGTTGTACAATGATTTTCAAAAGGAGGGCGAGACAGCTGCGTCATTTGCATGCCGCGTTGAGATAAACCTCCGGCGTATATTTGATCGTGGGGGGGGGTACATGAGAGTGAAATGGATTCAATCCTGTGCACCACTTTGTGGGAAGGATTGACTGATCTGCGAGTAAAGGACGTTGCCAGGCACCAATACGAGAATGCTAGGAACTTTGATGAGTTATTGCGGATCATCCGCATAGGTGAACAAGAAGTACAGGGAGTATGTGGCCCTAAAATAGAAGAAAAGATGAAGATCGACGAAAGAAGACAAGAGGACATAGAGCTGTGAAGGAAATGTCTGAGTCTGATTCTGATTCCTGTGACAATGAAGAGCGCTCAAAGAAAAAGAAGCAACGAGATCACGGGACAGACGAAGTGTACACTAAAATGACAGCAATGTTGAAAGTGATACAACTACAGCAGGAACAGGTGAAGCTGGCTATAGAACAACAACGAAAAGAACACGCTGCTGGAATGGAAGAGATCTGGAATGCTCGTGCAGCAATGACAGTTTCGCCACATGATATTGCCACACAGATTCCGCAGGAACCAGCCCCAAGACAGGGAGCACCGCATAAAAGCAATGACCGAAATGAAAAGAAGAGTGAAGCTAAGCCGTTCACTTGCTACAACTGCAATGGTGAAGGTCACATGTCGCGTGATTGTAAGCAGCCATGCGGTAAATGTAAAGAAGGACACACATCAGCGAAGTGCCCAAAATGGAAACGCGCATCTGTCAAAGCCCAGAGTATGACAGGTAGACGACGACAGGAAAAGAACCCGCAAAGAAAGGGTAAGCCGAGACCCATTGATGGACGGGTCGTTGGTCCGTTGAATGAGCAGTATGCTTTTCTAAATGGAAGGAAATGTTTGGCTCAAGTGGATACGGGGTCACAGGTTACCATGGTCAGCGAGGACTACTATCATCGATACCTATCCGATGTGCCGTTTACGCCATTGGACGAAGTTCTTGAGATTGCGGGTGTGACAGACGATGTTTTGGACTACGTTGGTGTAATAGAAGTTGAAGTTGGTTTCCCTATTCACGTTTTCAACGATGCTACCACTTTCAATCTGTTGGCATTGGTGGTGAAAGGAACGGAGTACAACGATCGCGTGCCATTGTTGGCGGGGACCAACTGGTTGAACAATTATATGACGATTAATATGCTGAACGGTGGCGGTAAGACAATGAGCAGAATGAAGCCAGTAGCGAGAAGAGCGATTACTACTCTTCGTGCTTGTGAACAGTTCTATGGACCAAATGGAAATATGGGAGTGGTGCGAGCAGCAATTAACGAACGAGTGACATTGAAGCCACATACTGCACATACCATTCCAGGGAGCATGAAGGCTGGTCCTAAAGGAGAGAAACATGAAGTACTGTTAGGTGATGATGACGACTGGAGTGGACACAAAGGGTTGACTCTGAACCCAATGGTGATGATTGCTGAGTGTGGGAGACGTTCGACAGCCGTGCCCGTGGTAGTAAAGAATGAAACCGATAAAGCGGTCGTCATTAAGCCAAGGCAGGTTGTCGCTACGGTGAAGGCAGTACGAGGAATAGAAGTGCAGCCACCAAGAAACCGCAGGGACGATGAAACACAAGATGAGTCATTGGAAGTGAGTGAAGTTAAGGTCGGGGGATTATCCTTTGACATGACTGATTCGCCCTTGACAAAGTCGAGATGAAGAAAGTACAGGAGGTGATTGAACGTAACATTGCGTAGTTTTCGACCAGTGACAATGACCTAGGGAGATGTACGATCCACAACATGAGTCATCGGAAGTGAGTGAAGTTAAGGTTGGGGGATTATCCTTTGACATGACTGATTCGCCGGTTGACAAGATGAGATGAAGAAAGTACAGGAGGTGATTGAACGTAACATTGCGTCATTTTTGATCAGTGACAATGACCTAGGGAGATGTACGATCCACAAACATGAGATCAACTTGAAAGATGAACGTCCGGTCAAACAACCATACCGCCGGATACCACCAGCATTCTATGAGGAGATCCGAGCACAGATATGGGGAATGTTGGACGTTGGAGTGATTAGGCAGTCTAAACGTCCCTGATCATCTCCGCTCATCCTTGTCGCAAAAACGACGAAACTACTCGCACTGGTGTCGATTATAGGAGTTTAAATGCACAGACAATTTCAGATGCATACGCTCTGCCTCGTATTGAGGAAGGACAGGATGTGTTGCCAGATGCGAAATGTTTCACATCAACTGACTTGAAAAGTGGATTTTGGCGAATAGCGATGGCCGAGAAGAACATCCAAAAGACAGAATTTGCAACTCCGTTTCTTTTCTACGAATTTGTTGTCATGCCTTTTGGACTCATGAACGCTGGTGCTACATGTCAGCGTGTTGTTGAACAGTGTTTAGGGGATTATAACATGAGGATTTGCATGGTTTATATGAGTGTGTGGTCATCTTTTCAGAGACCTTTGAGGAACATCTCGATCGAGTTGATAAGGTTCTTAAACGACTCAGAGAATGTGACCTGAAGATTAAGCATACCAAGTGTCAGCTTTTTTCGCGAGAACATAAAGTAATTGGGACATGTTGTATCTTCGAATGGTGTTGAGACCGACCCCGACAAGACTTAGGCTTTGAGGACATGGCCCGTCCCGACCAATGTAAAAGAACTGAGGACATTCCTGGGATTTGCGGGGTATTACCGTAGGTTTCACTGCATGAAAACCCAATAATACTTACTGTATTAGCATGGATTATTGCCTGTATTTTAGCTGAAGAGTGCATATACAGATGAATACAGTCAAGAATCCATTTCTTGTATTCAGCAAGCCTGTATTCATCTGGATTCATGTGAATTCACATGTATTATTCTATAATACAGGCAACTCATTAATGTGAATTTATCTGTATTATTGCGTTTTCATGCAGTGTTTGTACAGGGATATTCGGCGATTGCCCGGCCGTTGCATGCTTTGACAGCAGGGCAGCCGACAAAAAGGAAGAATGGGGGAGAGAGAAAACGACCACCCCCATATGAATGGACAGAGGAGTGCCAAGATGCCTTTGAGCTGATTGTAGACAAACTTACTTCTGCTCCGGTTTTGGCCTATGCAGACTATACACAACCCTTTGAGCTGCACACAGACGCAAGCTTGATGGGACTAGGAGCTGCTCTATACCAAACTGTCGAAGGTGCAGATGGACAGAAACAATTGCGACCAGTCGCATATGCGAGTAGGAGTTTGACTGCCAGCGAGAAGAATTACCCAGCTCACAAACTGGAATTTCTCACAGAAAAGTTTCATGACTACTGCTTTGGCAATGATGTCACGGTATTGACTGATAATAATCCTCTAACGTACATAGCAAGTACTGCAAAGCTGGATGCAACAGGGCAGCGGTGGTGGAATGCTTTGTCTCAGTACAAGCTGAAGATTCACTACTGACCTGGTTTAAGGAATGGTGATGCCGACGGGTTGTCACGACGACCCAATACCACAACTCAAAGATTTGATGAGTCAGAAAAGCGGTTCCAGGAAACCGTAGCGATGACTCCTGACCAAGTGCAGGCAGTGGGGGAGCCACTTCTGACTGATGGCGATGAAGATACACCATGGGTGGAAGCCCTAGCTGCCTCAGTACGAGCAATACCCAAGGAAATGGCTGAACCACCGGAAATGCCAGGTGAAGCGACATTGCCTACGATTACGTTAAGTCAGTGGGCAAAATTACAGGACAGAGACCCTACCATACAATGCATACGAACCTTGGTCCACGCGAGGACCGATGGGAAGGATAAGATGACTAGGAAGCAGCGAGCGAATGAATCACAAGAAGTGAGAATAGCGCTGAGGGATTGGAGTAAGTTCTCTTTCCGCGATGATGTTTTGTATAGAGCCAGGACGTCATCCAGTGGAGAAGTCTACTACCAATTGGTGCTACCGCACGAATTTCGCCAGGAAGCCATGAAAGGGGTGCATGATGATTGTGGACACCTGGGACAGGATCGAGCAATTGATTTATTGAGAGCTAGGTTTTATTGGCCCCTGATGTCGGCTGATATGAAGAAGTACATTCGTACGTGTAAGAGATGTACTCGAAGGAAGGACGAGGCAGGACTGAAGACCCGTGCTCCGATGTTGAGTATTGAAACTTCGCAACCGCTAGAACTCGTCTGCATGGACTTCTTGAGCCTTGAAGAATGTAAAGGCGGGATCAAGGACTTGCTGGTGATCACTGATCATTTCTCGAAGTTTGCTGTAGCGATACCGACACGCAACCAGACAGCTAAAACGACAGCCAAGCACCTATGGGAAGACTTTATGCTACCATATGGATGCCCGGAACGACTTCACTCTGATCAGGTAGGAACTTTGAGTCACGAGTAATACGGGAATTGTGCCAGTTGCTGAACATCAAGAAATCACGTACCACGCCCTATCATCCCCAAGGGAACGCACAGACTGAGAGATTTACCGTACGCTCCTTAATATGATGGGTACGCTTGAGAACGAACAGAAGGCCAACTGGAAGGATTATGTCAAGCCGTTGGTACATGCGTACAACTGCACGGTTCATGACACAACAGGTTTCGCGCCTTACCACCTGTTGTTTGGAAGGCAAGCGAAGATAGCCTTGGACGTACGATTTGGAATATCACCTGAAAACAGGGATCCTACAACGCCAACGAAATATATTGCCGACTTGAGATCCAGAATGGACAAGGTATTCCAGATGGCAAAAAGGGCTGCAGGGAAGTCAGCTCAAGCAAGTAAGGAACAATATGACCTGAGGGTCCGAGAGGTGATGCTAAAGGAGGGTGATTGAGTTTTACGTAGAAACGTTAACGTACGAGGTCAACATAAAATCGCCGAACGGTGGGAGGAGACTCCGTATGTTGTTGAGAGAAGACTCAGCCCTGATCTGCCAGTATATGTTATACGCTCAACGAAAACTTCGAAAACACAGACGGTTCACAGAAATCTGTTGAAGCCTTGCTGTGATCGACCATTGTCGAGTTATACGGAAGATGAGATGAGTGAATGCCTCCAGGATAAGGGTATCCAGGGGACTACTGGAGTTGAAGGGAGTTCAACCACACAGAGTGAACAAGACTATGTTCTGAACCCAGAAGCGTCACCCTTTAAGCCTAGGCGTGTTAGACCTGTAAGCTTAGAAGGTAGAAGTGGGCTCCGCGCTGAATCTATGGACAGGAATGACCCAAACGATCGTGTCGTTATTGACCAAGATCTTCCGGAACCAATCGGTCTTGTTGTGAGTGATTCTTCTGACCATATAAGAGGCTCAGATAACATTGCAACGAGCATGCATGAAGATAGTAGAGACGTTATATCTAATGAGATGTCTGACGGAATTGCTGAGGAGGCTGATGTGGCACCACAGAACATTCTGTCAAGTGATGTAGTTGGGAATGTCACAGATGCGTCCACTCATAGAGGAACTTTAAAAAGCGGAAATGAGAATATAGGGGAGAAGCAACCAGAGATCACTTGTAGTGACCCAGCTAATTCCCATGGTGATTGCTCAGATGCCGATGAGGAATCATCGATTTCCGAGGAGGGAGAGACCATGGTTCCCCCTCCGCGTCGATCAACTAGAACTCGAAGACCGCCCAAGTACTATGGTTGGTGTTCGCGTTTGATCAAACGAGGCAAAAATGATAGAGGCATTTCAAAGAATCCTGGTGTTGGTAAGAGGTCGTCTTTTGATTCAATGAGGATCAAGCATGAAGATGAAGTTTTTCAAGGAAGACTGACTTTGCCAAACAACAGGAACCATGACATAACCATGAAAATACTTGAAATCATGGCCAATGGAATGTACATGTAAGTACGAATGAATGTAGATGGATGCGTGTGTATACAGTAGGTTACCATAGCTACACTTTAACTGTGACTCATCTGCGTATACCATGCCATCGATGATGTTACAGGTAAGTTGGTCTGGAGGGCCGACGGTGATTGACGTGAGGTAAGTGGTGGTGCATGTCGACTATTGCGTTGTGCACCTTTGCAGGTGTGCTAGTGGATTTAGCAATGTCCCTTGGGTGCTGTGTGTCTTGCGTTGCCCAGCGGCTTCTGCGCACTTACCTTTTCTGATTACTCTTTCAGGATTATAGAGACTCTACTCCTACTGCTATGACAGGAAAGTGGCGGTGTTTCATCGAAGGTGCATCTGAGGATGATTTGAGTCACTCGTTTTTCAGGCGCCATGCCTTTGCCAACGAGAGCATTTCGATGTTAATGGTCTCGTTGATGTAATGTTTATACTTATGTTTGTGTTCAGTAATTCGTATCTTTGGCAAGTCGATATTTTAGTGAATTTGCTTTGGTTTTCAATGATCATTTGCTTATATAAAAAAAAAAATCTTAAAGTAAGCATAGTAGGTCGTCCCTATGCTGACTTGGGGGAGTGTGATACCATAGGCAATGACCCCCTCAAGTCATAGTGGGATGACCCACGAATAGGTGATGATAGACGATTTTAACTACTGACTTTTGCTTTTGGGGTGATTACGCTATTAAAGTAATCCAAGGGTTTTGATTGTATTTTGATGTAGTATTTAGACCTTAGATTTCATGATTTCTGTACGAAAGCTCTTTTATTGTTATCTATTGACCTTTTTGCTGATAGAAGGGTTAAATCAGTTCAATCAAAGAAGACGCGCGTGTATTTCACCCAAAGTTTGGCGGGTGTAATACGGCGAAGGAAACTTGATCATGAAGAACTTCGAATATGGCCGGTGTCCGATAAGGTCGACGTGAGTGGAAGTCTCTACAAAATCCGAACCATCGGCGGAATCGTGTGATGAAATCGCATTCAAAGGGGGCGCGAGGGAAGCTGGATGTTAACTGACATTATTTTAGTTTGTCTTCGTGAGATCCCGGCGTGTGAAGTGGTATTTCTTCGACCCAATCGAATGTCAAAGTCTGCTTTACTGCACGAAGCGTGGGTGCTTGCCAAAATCGAACACTTCTTTGGAGACACTGACTGCAGATATCCGACAATTAATGGTGCTTGCACAGGTTTCTCAACGCTGATGCTACACGTCTTAGAAGCTGATGTAAGTACAATTCGATCGATACAAGTCGCATGAAAATCGGACTCAATTTGATAACGTTACGGCCATTTGAAGTTCTCTGAACTTGGCGTGAGGAATGCAATGACCCGCATAACTCAACGCCAACGGATAAACTGTCGACGGATCATCTTACGAGCACATGATTAATCGACCACATAAGTGATTTTTCATTCGCAGAACTGATCGGTGCTTTGTTGTTGAGTTCAACTTCACGTTCGAAGGAACTCGGAGCATTGTCGACAAAACGAATTTCCCAGTGGAATCATATTCAGCGAATTAGTGTAACGTTCATGGGTTATAGCTGAGACGTGCGTTGCTGACTCTTATGCCCATTTACACGCTACTGAGAGCTGTTTGCGGGACGACGCCCTCATCGGTGAAAGCCGACGTGGTTCTCGATTTTGTTTATGAACTTTTGAACTACGCCTGAAGTGACTCTTGGCAGGCGAAGATACGCTCGTTTTCTCCAGGAACGTGTACCTGCGATGGAATGCTAATGAGTTACTGTGTTGTCAACGTTACCACATAGGCGTTTGGACAATTAATGCAACGGACACTGTACTGTTTGTTTGTTTGTTTGACAAGTTCAGAGCCTCTGCCCTGATTTGTCTGTCAAGTGAAAAGCAACGAGTGGCACAGCTGAACATTGTCACTATAAGTGTTACTTGTTCTCGACGTCACATGTTTTTGATATCATTTTGCACTTCTGAATCAATGTCTTTTATTTTTATAGCATTTAGACATATCAAGTGCTGAATCGATTTAGGGATAGTACGTTTTTTTGTTAACGATATTGTAATTTGATATTTTTGCTCGGTACCGGTACATTTGAATTTTATTGGATCGTTATTCATTATATTTTGTTTATTATTCTTTTATTTTACTTCAAGTGTCTGTGTCATTTGTCCAGTCCCTGCACTCGTCTTGGTTTACACCTACTTGCGACGCAACTGCATTTTCCACGAATTCCGCGACCCAACTCACATGAACGAATTCGGTGATTGCCCTTGTTGAGTTTGCTCCTAAGCAGCTAGCCCGTGAATAACACCGAAATAAAGCAAGGGTAACACATAGTAAAATAAAGACACTAAAGAAATAACGGGCGACGCGCTAACCATTAACGTTTATTTGTGGGCAAGGGCGAGAGGAAAGCCAAAAATTAACGAGCGAGGCTTGCCGAGCCCGTTAATTTGGCTTTCCTTGAGCCCGCGCCCAAAAATATACGTTAATGGTCAGAGCGGAGTCTGTTATTTCCATTATATTATCAGCGAACCCACGAAAACAGTCAAAGTTTGCGAAAATTTCAGGAGCGAACGACAACTGGGCCCCAGAAACTGAGCAATACGCGACGCACTATCACGCGCGCTGTAAAAAATTGGCAAATCCGGAGATGTTTTCAGGAAAAAGTATCTCAACTTGACCTACAAGTGCTCCATTTTATTTTGTGATTGATTATGATTTACGTTTGATGTGTAAAGTTACGATATTTTGAGTTGCTAATCTTATTATTTTTATTCACGGTCATGTAAACAAACCATTACTGTGTATTTGTGGTCAGTCACGTGGTTCAGCTCGACCAATCAAAATGCGACTGGGCAGGGCATGGTAATATAATATATGAATAACGGAATGTGTTCGAAGTCAGGTGCAGACGGCTGAACTTGTCATGTCGGCCGCTAGTCAGAATCAGACGGACACCAGCATGCGATACAGGCGGTGTTGGTACAATCAAACTTGTAGAATTTTTGCGAATGTCTCAATAGAATATGAGATAAAACGAAACATTATCTGTTGAATTACAAATAAAAAAAATATCTCGATTTAGGGCAATATTTTATCCAGTACAGCTCTAGAGTCAATTATATTTGAGATGGAGGGTTTGCGAATCAATATAAGGCCAAATATGACGTTTGGACATACGTAATTTTAATATGGGAAATTATTTAGCGTACATTTGAACCGTGAGCTTGTGTTGATGATACGAAGGGATTGTTGGTGCCGTGACTCTTACTTGCCCATTTTTGTAAGTGTATGCAACTTTTGCATATATCACTGGTTAAGTCACACTTCTACAAAATACTAAGTGAACAGATTATTCACGCTGCAAACAGAACTAGGAGTGGTAAAATATGTTGACCTGACCAGGCAATGATACCATGTCAACCATAAACGTCTCTATTTGCTTTGTCTCTAATCTTTAACCGAAGGGTGGCATCATATTATTTGAATATTTTACTGGCTAAGCCGTAAATACATTTATCTAAATTATGCAATCTGAGTGTTTTCATGTTATTCGGGTATTAAAAAATCAGGGCATACAAAGAATTTTTATCAACATTTAGAAATTGTAACTCCTACCATGGTTTGAGCGCCCAAGATGTTTTGATGAAACTGTACGGGGTTACAGAGTGTAAGAACATTTTTGTTGGTTTACTTTGATTATTATCAAATTACGGATGTAGTAAGGGAACACTCCAAAACTAATGGCGTTATCCTGCATATCTCGACGTTTACGGCAAACTATCGCAGCTTATTACAAAAACAGGATGGTGCGATATTGGTATACGATAAGGAATAAAATGCCGTTAACACAGATTCACTACTCAAAGACTGTTTACATTGACAATTGTTTTAACTTGCTTAAAAACCCTAAGTATACGCATATGGTGATATGTGCTAATTCCTCTATAACAAGTTTTATCATAAAATCCTAATGAAGAGGAGTTTATCAGGTTATTAACCTCAAGAGTGGTTTGTTTTGACGATGGCAGAATCATGTCAAAGCAACACATCTTTAACAATAAAATGTATTGATACGCAGTCACCGCCAAGGCTCTGCCTGCTAGGCGGCGCCAGGTGTATGGTAAATGGTGTATTCAACAGAATGACAATATTTTCTAGAATGAACATACACAATGCGGCGTAATTTTACTGTATGTTGTAATCAATTAAATTAAATAGGACAAATACTATGAGACGACGACGATGAGAAAGTGCAACTTGACCACCACTGTTGTCATACTTATCACTACTTTTTGTGAATATATACTCTCTGCCATGGACCAATGATGAGAATTGTTCCCTTTGTGATATTCCTGTACGACTGCCTGATTGTCACACGGGAGGGTAAAAATTCTCTATTTTGTTTGTCGAGAATGAACGTTTTCATGGGTATATGGTGAGACGGTGTAAATGATTCCTCGAGAACGATTTGCAGTTACAACACTGACTTGTTAGAATCGTTAAGAATGTTGGCACAAACGCTGGTGTTCTAATGTGATTAATTCGGCTACGGGGTTTTTCCACTACGATATCTAACATCAGATAATTTGAAGATACAGGTGGGGAAAAATAAAAGAGAAGCTGAGGGGAGAATGTCAGTGGGGTGTCCGCCTCTTGTGTGGAAAATTTTGAGAAATTGATGTGTGCGATGAAGCAGTCTGGTGCAATCTGAGTCAGAGTCAGTATTATTCTGAATCCATTCATTGTTTGTTTGTAATTTTGAGCCGGAGAAATGACCTTACCAGCGGCGTCACCATATCTGCGTTCTCCTCAGCACGCTGAGCATGCCAGACGTCAACAAACGAGCTCGGAATGGCAACACGTTTGAACAAAAATCGGCAGTTTTATGTGGCTATAACATCACTAATCATGTTTGTTTTTTCGTAAAACAAAATTTTGCAACAAATATGAGCCTCCAACATGGAATTTTCCGAGGTAAAAAATGGTCAAAAGTTACAAATAATGGCCCTTTAATATATAAATTAAATTTATATTCAGCTGGAAAATGTCCTTTGCGCAAGTATTTTTAGACTAACAAATTAATTTCTTGCATTGAAAGATGGTTTGAGAGTCCAGTGTTTTGTTACTTTTTAGGATTAGCTTTGTTTTCACAGTCTCCAAAATAATCAGTACCTATAAAATGGAGAGTAAATGTTTCTTGTTGTTATTAATGAAGTATACCAATTTTTTTATCAGAAAATACTAAAATATTATTTATTTTGTAATTATAATAACTATACTTAGTATACATACAAATCAAATTGTACCATGTTTATTATAAAAATGCACCATGTTCTAATCCATTATTTTCATACTTGTACACTATTTGTGTATAAATTCAGTACATTTCCTGAAAATTGAGTGGCTCCCTTTTCTCTGTCCACATTTTGAGCAAATTCCCCGTAGCTTTCAACTACGAATCATCAAATTATATTTCAAACGATGTGTTGCCCTGGCATTGGCCTTCTACCATAGCTAAACAAACCACTCCATGTCTCTCCCGTGATGATCACCAAAGATAAATTTATATGACTTGATCTAAAGATCATTTATTTGTTATAATTCTGAAGGAATTACTACTATTGTTATTTTGATTCATTAACGAGTAGTCAAATTTCGCAATCAATTAAGTAAAGTTAGAAACACGTTTAAATTATAGGATGCAAATAATGCAATTTCAATATTTTCATTCACATAATATTAATAAATAAATGATAATCATAAGTTGCAAGTAAAATTAGAATAGCCAAACTTGACTGCAATATCCTTATTTCTGCGTGAATTCAATACTCAAGGATAAAGCTAATAAACCAGATATATTTCAACAAACATCTACGCTGCAATGTTTGTTTTTTTAATTTGATTTGAGTAATGTTTCTATTAATTATTTCCAAATTTGAGATATGTGACTATTTTCGGTCGGGTACTTTGTTATTTTATTTTTTCTATGTTCATCTGTATGGCACCATCCTCGCAAGGTGTTGTTCATCCCTTTTCTAAGACTCGTTTTGAAACTCTCTCGCTCTCTTTTTCACCCCTTAAATTATCTTCAGAACACACTGTAGCAAGGGTGAACCAAGATCAAATTAAAGATACTTAGTCACCATTTCATATGTTGTAGGTTGTGGTCTTCTTGCATAGTTTCGTTAATGCCTTTAAGACAGCAATGAACCGTTTCAATGGTTTTCAAAATCTTTAAAAAATATGCGAATCAAAGAATTTCTGAACACTTCACTGCAGAACTTTCAACCCTACATTATATCTAACTCACCTTTGAATTCGGAGACTTGATCACTATAAGCTAAATAATTATAAGGCTGTTCTGATAACCTTTCAAACAATTAACATGTTCCAGCAAAGAAAAATGCTCCTTTTCCTTTAATTTGGTCATTACAAGTCAAACGTTCGTCAACTTTATCAGCTTTCATTTGAATCATTTACAGGGCTAGTCAAAACATACTACTAGCTTGGATTAATATTGATTAGTATAGATGCGGAGATTACTTGTTTTCCAATCGTTGTTTATGTATCGGACAAAGTAACATTCATGACGACGCATTTAATTTCACATATAAATACAGTTTCCAATCAACTATACTACGTATGCATCAAGGGTCATTGACTCGCCCCTGGGAAGACGGCTATTTTTATCAATGCAACGTTGATTGTAGAATGCACACAACTCTATCTGACATACCACTTAGACGGAACCAAACCGAGGGAAAAATAAGGAACTGACCTGTTGGAATCCTAGATATGCCTCTCTGAGCTGGGCTCGTGGTTCCTTATATTAGTACTTAATCCACATTCACAGGTGAGTGTGGCAGTAACACGCGATAGTGATATTCCACATGCATGGACTGTTAACAACAGTTAACACACATGTTTGAGAATAGTTAATAATTTAACATATGAATGTAGAGTAGGCTGGTTAGTACTCCGGATGTATTATTTGAATTGAGTTCACAATCCATTCTGGAAAATATTAAATATTTCCTAATAGATTGGACAAACCCTAGATATTTTTTCAGAGAATAAAATATTATAGTACACAAAATGAATCAAGGCGAAGGCAATGTTTTATGACATAGATAGGATTTTAGTGGCGGAAGATATTACATCCCCTTTGTGTAATAATCTAAGTATGCAATACTTCTAATCGGTGTAGGCAAATTAGGAGATTGAAGGTGCCCTACAAGTTAAAGAAAGTCGACATCTGCTTATGCCTTTAATTTTCAGATTTGTATATGAGTGCCTGTCAGCCTGCCTGCTGTTTCTGTCAGTCAATTTACGATTCTGTATATTAGAATTTGTTTCATAAGTCGATTTCCCCATTCTCTCTGTCTCCCTGTCTATCTGTTTCTATCTCTGTCTGTCTGTCTGTCTGTCTGTCTGTCTCTCTGTCTCTCTCTCTCTCTCTCTCTCTCTCTCTCTCTCTCTCTCTCTCTCTCTCTCTCTCTCTCTCTCTCTCTCTCTCTCTCTCTCTCTCTCTCTCCTCTCTCTCTCTCTTCGCTTTAATTGCTAAGCATGCATACACAAGCACTCCTGGAGGGGGACAATTGACTTTGGGACTTGAAAATATCAAGGGTGTGTTGGAGGCGCTAGAAAGGATTTGAGGAATTAAAGGGGGACTTGACACAGACTCGTCTGTTATTTCTTTGATTTATGTTTTTGGTTTTGCATCGTGTATCCACGGCAGTTCTTGTCCCACTCCCTGTAGCGTGATGAAAAGTCTAGCACAGCCATGTGTTCAATCAGCATTATTATCGATCAAAATTGAAGTCAAGCGCGGATTTGAATTCATTTGTCATCAATAACAATGATTACGGTCTTAACACATGCAGAGTGTTTGCCAAATAGACTTTTTGTTATTCTAACATGCTGCGGGGAGTAGAACAAGAAACTGCAGTTGCTACACAGATCAAAACATTCTGATTGGCCAATAAGTACAACTAATGTTCCTCTTTCACAAATATGTTAATTGTGTCTAGTTTTCATGATAGGTGAGGGAATTCATCCTGTTTACAAACCTCTTTATGTGATCACAAAAGGGACAATAACTTCAGTGTTTAACTTCATTTATAGTTTGGTATGTAATTGTACATAGAGCACTACATTTTGTTTATCCCTAAAATTTCATGACTCTTTAAAAATGCTTGCGCAAAAAACTGCATTCCGCACGTAATTTCTGTTCAAGCTCTTGAAGGGGGAATTTCAAAACTATAGCAAGTAAAACGGGGAAATTTGAATGCTTTGTAAGTTTGTTGGTGGGGGACATTTGAAAAATCTGAGAACCTTGTCTTTGATTTGTGAATGCAGCCTAACGCTCTCTCAATTCCTCCACGGTGAATTTTAAATTAACTGTAGCTTTATCTGATGACGAAAGAAAAGACATTAAATCAAAAAGGTGTGAATTTTCACCAACTTTTGTAGACTGGCAGCTCAACATTAATAATGACAAACATTATCATGATTTTCTACGTCAAAATCGACTTCACCCTCTACACATAGCGGGCCTAGATACTGGATAAGATAACTAAATGTCACACTGTCCTCAACCATTAAATACCGTTAAGACATGTGTTATCACGTGTTTTTGCTGCTTTAGTCGCAGATATACTACGTTGCAGCCCTTAATACTACGAAGATAAAAGTAAAAGAATATATGCCAAGTGAAGAGAGAAACAGTAGACTTTAATTTTTACAGTTGATAGCAACCTGACGGATCAAAACCGTCAGTGTTCTAGATTGTTCTGCTGTCATCAAAGGTAGTCATAACACAGTTGCACGGTGGTCGTCATAGAGATGGCCTACGTGCACGTTCTCATGCACGGGGCGATTCCTGACCAGAATGATTGTCAGAAATACCCTTTTCTATCCTCTAATCATCGCTACATTGGGATGGCTCCCGTAAAGTAGAATGTTTACTTCTCCCTTTTATGGTTGTAATCACTGGAATCACAAAGAAGTCTTCCTTGATGTCGTCAGACGCTATAGAATGCCCTACATACCAGAACACATTTGTTTTTGCGTTTCTATTTGCTACGAAATTATCACGAGTTGAGCGATGAGGCTTTGTCGCAATGAGTCCTAATATAGTGATAAACTAAGATACAATCGGACGGTCACAGTTAAAGTTTAACCGACATGACCAATTACAGCGTGGCGTAAAGTTGGCACCTCTTCTCACGGCATTGCAAATTCTTTAATATTTTTTATTTACATGAACTACTTAATATGTAAATATTTTCGCGCTAAGATGCTATAATTAGCATTAATATTGCAATAAAGATAAGGAATTTACACGAGCCAGAAGACAAAATTGCGATTTATTTTGTGTCCATGAGGGCGCTCATCTCCCTGCAAATGAGACTCTGACTGTTAGTTTACCAAATATCTCTTATCATGCATTATGTAGGCACGCATATTTGAAACGACAGAAATAACGAAGTTGTCATCTCTATATATTGAACTATTTTTCAATGACATTTATGCTTTTATCTGTCTTAATCGCTCACCAATTATAAGGAACAAGGCAACTCTGTGCCATCGCGACGTCTCCAAATATTTGTTTTTACACTTAGTCACCGGATAGAAATAGCAGCTCGGATGAATTGATATCATTGACCGTACTTAGCCAAGCCGTCACCACCTGTCTCAGTAAACCCCTGGTTATGAAACGATGCCAAGCCTTGCATTATTAATGAGGGGATTAACATCGGAAGGTTGAACTCGTATGTTTGCCTTAAGAATACGGTCAAATTAAGGTCATCAGAATGGCGTCTGTCTGTCCTACTTTGTCGGTCGATAGCATTTAGCAGTTCTTTCTTTCTCGTTGTACACCAGACAGTGTGAGCAATTTTGTAAGATGACGTTGAAAATATAATGTGTACTTATAGGAGTAGCAATGCCAGTATGTGTCAGATTTGGAGTACACGGCAGGCAACCTCCGATATGTGCAACACCTCTCCGAGAGTACGGAGTCTCAGTAGTGCGATCTCACAATTTATTCCCTCTTCCTTCCCTTTTAAAACTTTAATAACACGTATGTCAAGCATAAAGCGACGGTCAACGTATTTGTGAACAAGCAAGCGATGAAAACGTGCACAGGATTGACATGAGAAGAGACAGCATGAAATCTGCAATTTCATTTTAAAAAAAGTGCTTCATAGCTCTCCGATATGTAATTATCCTTTTTATTTCTTTTGAAACAATAAATTATGGTCAAAGTAACAGCGCCCTCTCCAAGCTTAGATTAAGTGTTTGGAGACAATTTGTTTTGACCACTGTACCGTTTGAATAGGGAACAAATAAAACTAAACACTCGTTTGTTTCTAGGCGTTTTAATGAAATATTAAAAGTGATAAGGAAGTTCTGATCACATCGAGATGGGAACGTGACGAGTCGTTCATACATTATCTCGACTGCAGAATTTCAGTATCTCGAATCTGAGGAACTTAATAAACGCACGTACCGTGTTGCTGTTTTTTTTGTTAAATTTTTGTTGGTTGATGCAAGTTTCTTATGACTGTATATTTTTAACAATATCGCTGTACTTCAATAATTCTTCCGTTAATAAAAACATTACTCTACCCTGTCACATCTTCGCAAATTCAACATGTCGGAATGATCAGAAAATACAAAGCTGGGTGACCATAGGCATTTTTAAGTCTAAGAAACGGCATAATTGAGTCACCGATGACAAGAGGATACGACATATTACAGATTTGAACAAGTGCAAACTGTTACTATGGCGTACAGTAAACTCTCTCTCTCTCTCTCTCTCTCTCTCTCTCTCTCTCTCTCTCTCTCTCTCCTCTCTCTCTCTCTCTCTCTCTAACAAGAGTAATTTAAACATCAAATATATTCTGTATTAAATAAGTAGTTTGACATTCACCCTGATAAACTTAGTTCCACTACATGCCCCGTTAACATATATTTTGATCAGCACTGTGCAAATGGTACCCTTCAGCTTGCAATCAGATTGTGTGAGCAAAGTTGACTTTTTTGAGCAGCGTAGCTATAGATGATGAAATGTTATCTGTTACTAGCACATGCGGTGGATTTTGGTCAACCATTAACCGAAATTCGGCAAAAATAACAGAAAAATCAAGTGTTTACAGGTAAGGCTGATAACAATTAGGTTAGCAAAACACAGTCACGATAGCGTGTCATAGTACGAACACTGACCCTGTCACATTTATATATATGAACAACTGTGGGAGGTTGAGATGCTAAATTCATGTCATATATATGACTGTCAATACACTCAAATAAAAGGCATTCAAGGTAACTGTATGTGCCATTTCTTCGTAACATGCTGTAGTCTAAAACGGTGAGGGCGCTAATTCGATTTGAATAATGTTAATGTCTACGCTGAAACTGATTAATACTCATTTTCTGATTTCGTTTCTTTCACAGCGTAAGATATGTGAAATGGAAAGCACTATGATCAGTTGTTTCTATCAGAGAGTAGTCGAGTAGATTCAAAGCAAGAACTATTCATATGCTTGCCTTTATTCTTGAATGCCTAGAGTTCTTATGAGAGCCGAGACTCCACCGAATCTGGTGTAATCCAGAAAATAAAGGACCTCTCACTCATATTGACTAGATACTAATTTGCTGAAAGCTTGCTGTTCATACAATGATAGTAACATGCGCCAATAGCTTTTGAAAGGGACCCTATAAAGATGCCACTTCATCGCATCGAGCAAGTTTGACATGACACTGCCTATTATGCCTGGTCGTGTCTGTAAATAGGCTTCGATAATAATTAACTTACAATTTACGCTTGCCGACGGCAATCAGCGGGGGAAATCGAAGTATAAGAAAAAGAGAGAGGTTTTAATGGTCGGTCGTAGACGGCGCAATTTAAGTTTAGTCTGTCTCTGAGAACTCAAACGTATTGCTTGCACAATTTCAAATATAAATTTTATACGCGCGAATTACACTGGAAACTTGAGCAAGAACTAAAATCATAGCTTGAAGTAAGTATTCAGACGTCGTCAAACCATAGTCAGTGTACCGTCTACCAAATCCGAAAACGACACCATTCATTTATGCTCTAAAGATTAGAGCTACGCTCCGCAAATTTTAATATCCGTCTCCAGATTTGAGCTTCGCTCTACAAAACGTACTCTTCAAATACAATCAACGCTCTGATGTCTCTTCAGATTTAAATTTGAGTATAACCCGGTGACCCAAGTTACGAATGATGTGTGGAGTTGATTTCCCTTTAATAATTGCAATATACAAAACGCCACCACCAGAAGTAAGGGATGAATCATTTGACATCTTGGAAGGGGAGCTTTGAAGGTTTTTCCAAAAAAGCTCAAAAGGCTGCCGTTGGAAAAAGATACAGCTATGAATGGGGAATAATAAGGCAACAACAACTATTTTCCGCCATCACTTTTCATTTTGATGTGCCCTTCGGATGCCTAAGGCATGGTCCTCGGGTGCCCCATTTTATTGCATATTTCGCTTCGCCCTATATCCATATCATATCTCATTTTCGGCGCATTTTTGGGTTACAACACTTTCATAATAACTAACACCTTGCTCTGTTTATCATGACAGCCCCCCGCCCTGATATTTTTAACGTGTCAAATGACACATTAAGTAATTGATGCTTCTGCTGCAATTTCTCGTCACGATTGTTTCGTACTTAAACTTCGTCTGCAAGAATGTAAACTCGTAGTTTTTCACGGCATCAAAGCTTACCCACCTCGGGGCACGGGGCTTTTTGTCCAAAACTTTACATTCTAGATGGCTGTACGTCGTAAAAGTTCAATTGTATGCTTGAATATAGGTTAAATCTACAAAGCAGGATTATTTGTTTAATTTCAAGTGAGGGAAAAAGAAAAACCAGGCATTTGGGGATATTTTGTCCGCATCGGCGGATCTTTTTTGTTCTCGGGTGCAGAAAAACGCCCTCATACGACCGAGTACACGCTTTTGCATCATTCAGAGGAAGAGTCGTTGCCAATGAAAACAACTGGATTACTTAATTCAGCACCTGTTATCTAATGTCCAAGTTTTGTTCTTAAAATTATGTGCGGGGATTATCATGACTTGTCAACAAAAGTAGGTGTATACAGAGAGTTTCCATCAGTCATTCCAAATATTGGACGTTTACAGAACTATTTCCTAATTTTGAACTTTTAGCACAACTTTTGCAATGCCATTGTATTATTAGACAAAGGCGCACGAGTCTGCCTACTTCAACTGATGATGTCTTGATATGCCTATTGAATGAGTTGAGTTATTTTGTCTTTCAAACATTGCTAGAATACGTCTGTTAGTATTCAAACAGGAGCTGCATTTCACAATGAGTGGCTATGTCTAGATTTTTAACCAGTGTATCAAATTAACTTCTGAAAAACAGACATCCAAAGAAATTATGTTTTTCATACATATGCATGCTTAACTGCATTTTGATTTACTTGCAATAATAAAAATGCTGTAAATTTTTCGTTATTTAGTTTCAAGCGAGAAATAGAAATTGTTCCTATTAGGATTTAGACTTCTCTGTCTTTCCAAAACATCTCACTGTTAACGATTAGCGACATAAGTTAATAAAAGGGCCTACAAGCATGCACAGTCCAGATAACGAAGCAAAGTACAACGAGCTCAGACGCCACACGAGGAAAATCGATAATGCCGCTCCTTTCAGTTAAATTATTCGTGTGGATTTTTTTACACCAATCAACTAAAAATCGCTGGAAAGATGCAGAAAGATGAGAGTGTTTTAGGGCTTATGTAATGTCAAAATTGTATACTAAATGAGAACGGTCGTCATTCCACGATCTTGACTAGGATTGATGGAAAACGAGGGGAAGTCTACGAGGAAGCCTTGACAGTCAAAATCCAAAGACTGTTTTCCCTTTTATTCTATTTTACATAAATGGATAGTTTTACGTGAAGCGACGATATATGCTATAGAAAGTATCTTAATATTTGAAACAAAAGCATTTCTAGCCGAAGCCCCACGAGTACGGTTTTTGCGATGTACCAAGCGACATGTCGGAACTAGCGCCAACAGTCAGCAGGGTGTACAACACACTGCAGTACAGGATCTACTTCAAACGGTATGATTCTGATTACAATTTAGATGTTGTAAACATCTTTATTTGGAATATCCCTGCTAGCAGCATTCTGCTTCCATTGCAATCAAAGGAAAGTAGAGTTACTAAAGTGAGTTAGTAAAGACCCGATTTTAAATAGCTGAGTAAAAACGCTATATAATGCCAACATCGATGTTCGTTTGGTAGAAAGATACAAAAGGTGATCAAATCTATCAAAAACATTAAAGTAATGTCAATGCACTGTTGGTTAGAAGTTACTGTACTATTTCATATTATAAGCCGTAACTGCTATTCGTTGTTAAGGTAGAATGCATCCGGGGATAGATATTCGGACTCTGAAAATTTTTACAATTATTTTTCTTCTATAACACTTGTGGATGTTCATTTTAAAGCTCTTAGCATAAGACAACTTTTCACCGGCTGGTTGGTTTTCGAAATTCAAAAAAAATAAAAAAAAATTCGCCAGAGAGTTAACACAGGGATAGCGGTCATTTTGAATTTCAAATCAATAAATTTGGGGTTATTTTTGTCTCTAGTACCAAAACGCACGGTGACCCCGATTTTTATTTCGAATTTTGAAAGACAATAATTGAAAGATTCCTTAAGGAAAATGTCAGCAAAAGTTTGAGACTTTTACTTTCGAGGTGCATATTACCTTAATGGCTCTACGCATAAATTTGTAAATTTAACACTGATTGTCCACGATAAAACCTGCCCTTTTTGCAGTTTATAATTATTTCCAAACGGTCTTATCCTCGCAAATAAAATGCGATATCATACATAGCGTAATCTTTATGAGTTTCAAAATAAGTTATATTACCTACCCTCATTTTAACTTACCTGTATCCGTTTACGATGCCGTCAAGCAAATATAACTCCTCTATAAAGCTCATTTAGAAGCAAGCGATGAATAATTTGGTGGCAGAAAATGTGTAAGTGTGTTACATCCACAGATGAGAATTATAATTTGTATGTTCACGTGTGCGTCAGCTTAATGTACGTTTTCCATGTATTTAAGGGGCTAATGAGAGGAAGGAAAATGTTTAATATTGAAATGAACATTACTTGTTCGTACATACAGTTCTCAAATTAAAATAAAGATCTGAAACACACTCTTTTTGTGTTATGTCAAATTTGTCGTGAGTGTAAATCGACTTCTATATTTCATAGTCTTGTTTACCCAATTCAGTACTTTCAAAAGTTGTTCGGGCAGAACAAGTGCTCAGAGAAACAAGAACGAAATCATTACGCCGTATTGAATACATAATGATTAATAAGAAAATGCCAATAGTACAAATGTTCCCCTTTATATTTATAATTCAAATTGTTTGGGTTTTTTTCTTAAGCGTTTTCCGCGTTCCGTTGTTGCAGCAGATACATAAAATAATGAACACGCTGTTGCCAAGCAAAGATTCGGACTTGTGGACTTTTATGCGTGCTGATCGGATTATGATATGCCATCAGACACAAGTGAGTTTAACCAAGCTTAGGAGGTCAATAGGTTGCTGATCACCAGAAAGGTAAACATTTGAATCAATGTAGTCACCCATCTCAGCATGTGGTAAATTTGGTGACACATCACAGTGAAGTTTTCCCATGTCTCCCTCAAGCTATTTTATGTCTATATTTGTGATATCAGCGATACCTCGCCGAATTAATACTAAACTTGAGTATTTGATTCTGAGTTGCATGGTCATCGGTTAGCAATGTAAAATACGAAAGAACTAATGATGGTTATCGCTCACAGTATCCTTTGAATGATCCTTAAATCTCAATATTTGAAAAAAAAAATATCCATAATCTTTCCCTACAAACATGCCGAAAAACAAATCAGCCCGTAAGGATCGTCAGAATGATAACCAGGTTGACACAACATTTGATTCTGCAGGATTTAGACTGATATGAGTCCTGCTGAAGTGTAAAGAGATAACGTTTCTTGTCCACTTTTGGGTCATATAGAGGAAATATGTGCGTTTTCGTCCCTTTAGATTTCATACAAATTGAGATCTCTCTAACATTGAACGTTCAGATTATCTCGCAAGTAATAAATCGTATCATTACATATTATAAGATTTGCGCTTCACAAAGTCAGAGTTACCGTCCATTGTTAAATCGTATGAGAATCATTTCAAATGGAATGGTATTTGGTATATGGTTCTGTATAACTTTAACTCAGTCTATTTGTAAACATTTTCACTTCTCTCACTACCTTTCTCAGTCTGTCTGTTACATTATCAAATGACACGTATGTGTGAATGCAAGGAAAACTCTGCATTGTGTATTTATCATGTTGCCGTCTGTCTCTGTACTGCACTCACAGCGAGGGACAAAGTGAGCAAGGGACTGGTCAGTTTCTTCAGCCTGGGGGAGATGGATCCATGGGGTCACCCTATTTGACTTTAGCGATGGAGGGTCACCATGTTTTGAAATGCTCAATAGAGGTAAATATATTTTTTAAATGAAGATAGAGGCCAATAAGGAGAAGGTTTACGTTGGCTTCACTGATAACACCTTCATGATTCGCTTCACTAATCACATGCAATCATATGCGAAAAATATGAGAACAGTACTGAACTTTCAATGTTTGCTTGGTTTTTCGAGAACAGGGACATGGACGTCGACTTTGGTGTATCATGGTCAATCATTATCCGAGCGTAAAAGTAACTCTGACATAAACAAGCCATGTTAACTTTGTCTGTACGAAAAGCTACACATAATCAATGCTGACACATCTACACTGTTGAACAAACGATCTGAGTTTATTTCAAAGTGTCGACATTACAGCAAATTTATATACCGCCTAGATGTATGAAACTTTAGTAACAGATATAATTACTTCATACTTGAAGTGATTTGTGTTATTACCCTGTTTTGTTTTAAGTTGGAATAGGAGGGGTCAGCCTCTTTTTGATGTCTTAAAATCATTATAGGCCTCCCCTCCCACGGCCAAAGAAAAGGCCCGTTCCCTGACAAAGATTAGTGTTTTGTCGATTCCCACTGACCCCATTCCACACCAGTAGCAAAAATATTCGCTGATCAATTACTCGAAGTAAGTAAAGCAGAGCATCAGATTGTACCACTTCATGCTGTCGCTTACATATATATACCGCCGCCTCAAAGTAAATATTTTGCTCAACAAAAATGTTTACGCTGGATCGGCGTTATCGTTTAACCTTTGATATAAATATATGTCTTTCCACCAAGATAGACACGAAAGATGGTTTTAGGCTGCTGTTAGACATACCGCAATTTCGACTAACTATAATGTCAACAAAACAGGAATTTTCTGTCAGATGCTTACAAATGACTTTATCCTGAGAGTGTTCGGCATTTTCAGCATCCTCACCATTCCCATCTTCCTTGCGGATTGATTTGAAAAACAGGCTTTTAGATGATGAAGTGCGCTGTTTGTCAAAATGGTAAAAGTTATAGTTAATTCAAACATAATCCTGAAATTATAAATTCGGAAAATATGCCAAGTATTACTGAAAGTATCAAATCTTTGAAGGCAGACAATAATGTACAGATCGAGACCCGCGACCCATCAGCCATGACACTTTGACCTCTGCAAGTGAGACTAGGACTGTCTTGATTAACTTTCGTTTCTGCTCAAGACAGATTAGTTGGCGTAGAAATGCATATTAATATAAAAAGAAACCACATGGCGGTAAATTAGATATGTAATGTTTTGAATAGTTAGGACAGACCAGCAATGCAAGGCATCTCTCGAACCCGTGGCACTATTAGGCCAACCGAATTTGAATGTCGAAATCGAAGAAGGAATTCTGAAATATCGTCATGTTTCTTTCTGTGATTGTCGTTTTAGAATTGACATTTCCAACATCGGATTTTACATGTAACGCCGTGCATTACGCGGCCAGCTTATATATGATATGATGATGATATTAGAGATTGAAACGCGTATTAGCTCGAAATCCAGCACATATGCAATGTTCGCACGAAACAAGTGAGAAAATGTAAAGACCATCGCTTTGCAATATGCTAGGAATAAATCGAATATCGAAATTTGGTGTTGAACAGGAAGTTAATTCGTTTGTCATTGTTTCATTTGTAAAGGCGGAGCCTCCTTTTAAAAGGGCGCGAAGCCGTGGTTGCGTTCACTGTGTAAGTGGACACCAAATAGGCAACACGCGGGCACATGCTCCAGAAGCTGTCACTTTTTAGTTTTTTTGGGTTTTTTTTCGGCCGTCTAGGGGAGAAAACTGCAAATCAGTCAGCGCGCAGCTGCTGCCGATCGAACTCTGTGGTTATATTCAAATTCTAACGCGACTGGAAGATGATTTTTAGGAAATTCGAGCGTTGGTGTTGGGGAATCAACGACCATTGGCGATTTGAACGGACTGTCAATCAAACTCTAACCTTATATAAATTCTGTTTGCAGAATTAGCAAAAGAAGCCAAAAGGTTCAGATCAGTTTGTGTAACTAATGTTATAGAAATCAAACATCATACTGGCCATGTGTTTGACTTGGAGGAGAACTCCACTAATGCGAGAACCTGGGATTGGAAATTGCGGCTTTAATGTTGACTTTGACCTGGCGTCGCAAGTCGGACGGCTATGCCAAACATAATAAGTTTCACATTAAATGAAAGTTTTAGTCAGGCATATTTAATTACAAACGAGTTACTCTGCTTTGATTCCGAAACAGACGGCACATGGTCACCATGCTCTCCCCCCCCCCTCCCCCCATCCCAATAGAGCTGTTATTGAATTGCCTTTGCCAGAGTGGAAAAAGTTTCAGGGTACCTACTTTTCGGCTAGATGCGTTCCTTATTCAGAATAAAATAATTGATGGGGGTTAAAAACACGTAATTAATTTGCAGTTCCTAAAGCTCGATATCTTTTCATACTTTCTTTTTTCACTTTTCCCGGATCAACTTGAAGAAGTGCCTTTATGTACTAACTATCATCGACTGACAGCCGTTCTAGATCTATAGCTGTCCTTGTGACAGACTTTCAGATCAGCCTCAGGCTGAGTTAACAGCGGCTCAGCATAGACACTTACTTTGCAGTTTTATTATTACATGTAGACAAATCCGTGACAAAACGCTGAGCTTCTTACTCGCATAGACCCCGCCGACGCCAGTACTTTCGACACACTGTGGTACTTTCAGGCGGTAGACATACGGTTTACACTTTAAGTAAGGGGTCAAGTGCGGGCATGTCCAGGCCTCCAAAAGTCATATAATAAAGTCGATGTTTTCATAGACTACGACAATATTAGAGAATGACCTTGGAGTTAGAGAATGACCTTGTTTTAACGGATGAGAATTTGTATGGATAGACGGACAGGCAAGTCTTCACATCCACAGAGTAAAAAAGAGTGACGAATCGCCTTACACATGTGATGTCAATGCATTTGCAGCAAGTGAAGTCCAGTCTTTCTAATTAGATTTGAGAGTAACAGGTAAATGCAATAATACTGCCGTAAGAAGGAAAAATATAAAGGTTTTTAATTGTTAATTCATATCTCAATCGCAAGTGTTAAACTACTTTCAGGTTTCTTTCAGACTGAGAATGAACCCCTGTTGTTCTTTCTTTCTTTTTCTTTTTTTTCTTTTTTTTTGCAATCCAAGTAATGATCAGCAGATATTTCACAGACTTGCACCGTAGAAGATATGATGCGTTTAATTTACAAACCCCTCTTTCCTAACGTCAATAGATGCGGTTGCAGCAAAGATAACAAAAGATGATATCGACCCAAGGGTTGGTATTGGAAACGAAGATGTTTCAATCAAGTGTAATTCAACCGGCCTTCCTCCACCAACTTATGGATGGTTAATCAACGATTCATCTTTACCTGATGATGACCGATATTAACTCTGTGAAAGTGATAGTAAACTGACCATCACCAACGTCGATGGATCAGATCACATGACTTCATACACTTGTGTCGTAAACAGTAATTACGGTTCTGATGAAAAATCTGTGACATTAGAAGTACACTATAAGTATTTCTAATTTTGTATTACTGGCATGTGGTATTTCAAACCAAACCGTATAGCTGAGTAAAGTTTTAATATAGGTATTTTACAGCCATTTCAAATGCTTATGACATGATGTTGAGGTGTTTTTCCGAAAATCTCAAAACTGTTTTACAAAATATCACACTAAACGTTTGCCTGTGATTTGTTTCAACATCATTTACATAGATCAGCCAAACATTCCGTGGCCATCGTGCCAAAACATATCGTCTTAACGAGCCTTTCTACAAGATGGGTATGAGATGACAACAATATGTGAAACAAGAGGTGACAATCCTCTTCCTGTGTTAAATTGGTTCAATGGCAGTGTTGAAATGCCAGGGCAATGCATTTCACAGCCAGGATGTGACTGGGATTGCATAACTTGGAATACCTACACGTGGAAGCTCACAAAGTACGACAATACTCTGACAGTCATTTGTAAGGGGGTCACAGGAAGATGAACAAACGTGAAAGCTGCGAGCTTGGAACGTCATTGTCAAATGTAAGTATACCCTGTACACTGGAGCTCATACTCGCGTATAAATGCGTATTAGTCTTTACTGACGTCATCCGTTACCGACGTAACCATCCACATTCCTTTAACCCTCACTCATTGATGATACACGATAACCTTCATTATGTACATCAATGTATTTCAGGAATCATTCAATATGGACATCGTGGCTGCCATTTTAATACATTTTTCGGGCCAACTTGTTTGCCAGACATGCCTGAACAAATATCATTAAACTTTAAGTGATACAAGAATGGGCAAAGTGTAACAAACCACCTTGCGGGATCAGGTCGTGCAGCAGACAATGTTGAACCATAGTTACTCCGCACCTGAAAGCGGTGTTAAATTATTTTGGTGTCGGAAAGGGTGATGGAGGCTTGAAATATCAGGAAGAAACGCTAAAAGCTATTGCTACGAAAAATGTACATCGATTACTTCAAACTTATTACAAGGATATTGTACCGTGGCATTAATCAACTGAAATGAAACGATCAAATGCAGCAACTTTATGATAATTTCGTGACGGTTTTTACGTACAGATGTGGAGCGCGTCATACGGATATTCTTGAGCAGGTTTCATCCTATATTAACGAACTATTGCATACATATATATGTTTATGTTAGTAGCCACACTTTCCAGTAGGGAAACAAGGTTGCCATTTAAAAAAAATTACATGTCATGGGTCTTTTGTTGGACATTTTTAACTGATTTAATTAAAACTTCATCTGAGGAGGCTATGTCATGATTCTGATATGTACATAATGCTTTTTTAAAGGGCAATCCATTTTTGTCCCTAGGCGATCCTCTTGCTACAGTTGTTTTGCATTAATATGATTGATATGATATCTCCAGAATCAAACTATGTATTTATAACTTTTGAATGCACTGTAAATAATGTAATCACTTACGTCAAAAGCCAATGACCCGATTTGTCATCGATTCTAAATTATCACCAATGGACAATAACTGTTACTATAAAAACGGAGATGACCTGGTCGTTTCTTTCTTTGTTTTCCCGCGTGTATGAAAAACTCTCAATGAAACAGTGTTCATCTCAAGTAAGCTTAGAACAAAAGTTCTACCGATTAATTTTTGAGAATCCTCTAACACCGTCTGTATTAATATAAATATACTCTCTGTCGTTAAATCCGATGATAATTCATTTGCTGCAATATAATCGTGCAGTTCATCATTTAGTGTCGGTAATGCATATTTGTTTCAGAAGTCACTGATAAACGTGTTTCATACTAAAACGACTTTTACCATTTTACCATTTCCATACAGATAGCCAGAGGTGCCAGTGTGTATTGGCAACACTGCAAACGGCCAATGTCTAGAAGAAGGTGATCAGTTAATTATTTCATGTACATCAATGGATTGCAATCCATCGGCGTCACTTACATAGATAAATAAAACTGATGAGCAGGAACTGGGCAAAATTTCACCGAATCCGGACGACACTGGAAGCATAAGCTTGGAATAATCGTGAAAAGAGCAGCCGTACAGCTCACGAGGAGACAAGGTGACGGAGTAAAAATATTTGCGTTAAAGGTACAATTGACCTCTTAACCATATTTAAGTCCACCATTGACACCGTTTTGCGTAACGAACCGTGACACGACAGATATGTCACATTTCTTTGAGACAACTTCTAGACTCTAAATTATGTCATAACTTCCGGAGAATAATACAATTTACAGCCGTGCAAGTCTGAGGGAGTACGGAGTTGTTCTGTTGTTCTACTGTTATACAGGGTTGCTTCGCTATCTGATTTCGGAAGACTGACCTTGTACGCTGGCCACAGTATCTGAATGCTTTGGCGGAGTTCACACCGCCGAATAAGCAATGTCATGAGGCATAAGTCACACCATGTTAAAATATTCCGCGCAGTATTTTCGCATTAATGTAAAAAAAATACTTTCGGGAATATTAGCTCACAATACTGTTTATGACTTCACGATGTGAAACAATGACTGGCAAAAGTGAAGTGAATCATTTTACTTTCGGCAATGGCCATTGAAGAGGGAACTTAAACATCCATCGAGTCTTTTAGGGTTTATGATTCTCCACTTACAGAAAAAGTCACTACTCTAATACATATCGAAGAGTTTTCATGCACATTTCAGGGGGACGTTTCTGACAATCCGTAGTAAGGCTACAAAACCGATAATTTTAAAAGCCCCACCAATATACGGGAAAACGGTCACCTGTCAGTAAATATCTGTCGTTATTCAGATGTTAAGATATTGATAGCATCACTCGTCAAGAAGACATGAATACGATAAATAAATGTCATGTATTAAACTTCCTTCATTGTACAAGCCTCGCCTGTGTCGAGTGTGTGCCTCTTACTTTATGCTAGCTATCTCTGTATTGTGTTTTACAGAAAACAGTCCATATCCGTTAATTGTCCTCGCTTATCCCCTTCATTAATTTGTCCTACCAATGACTAACGCAGGGGCTTATCGCCATGACCTGCAGATTTCATACTGATTAGTACAGTTTGCAAAAAAGACTTTCAATTGCAAAAATCCAACCCTGACTGAAAGATGCAGCTTTTAGCCGGTATGATTCTTTGTAAAACAGGCTTTAACTGTGCAAACACCCAGCTATCCGTGCTATATATCTCTGATGTATTGATATTAGAGTCATGCACCCGAAGGCCACGCCGAAATGTGTAACTAATACGATTTGTTCCTGGTACGATGCGTTTTAGGCAGGTATGAGAAAGTGTTGTAATTCAAAAACACACTGAAACTGAAAAAAAACTTGAAAATTACAGTAGTATTATTTTTACTTTAATTTTGAGGTAGCATTTGTGGCCCTTGTAACTCCAAGACAGCTTCAAAACATGAAAGCCAATTCCTTCTAATCCAAATAACCTGCAATTAAATTACATTGTGTGAGCAACAATCCTAACCAACCAATGTTACGAACGATTATAATCATACCATTACACACGATTTAATGTGCGCTTCAAAAAGGTAGATAATGTAATGCGGAGATTGCAAATTTCCATGGTGCAGTGCAAGAAATCAACAACAGAAAATCCTGAAAAATCCCAGGCAAGTTAGATAATACAAATAAAATAAACAAACAACCTAGACTAGTTAGATAATTACCAACTACCTTAAGGGAGGGATACAACTGCAAGAAGTGAAAATGGATACTGGAAAATATTAACCCACCAGAGGGAGCAAAAAAGTTGTCGCAGAGTTTAAAAACAATGATGGACGTTGAAGGTTCAGCTGATTATATCACAGACAAACAAAGACAGACTCGCAACGGGTATTGTTTAAGGCATGAAGTGGTTACGTTACCCATCCATGTTCGCCTTGCCTCATGTTGCTCTCGCCTCTCTTTTCCGAAGAGTGCCGACCATGCATCCTTCGGTAATTTTCTGATTTTCGCCAATTTTTTAAGCGAAAGTATGTTCGGCAAAGTTTGTCGTTGTTGTTTTCGTGTGGTGCTGAGCGGAATTGACATGCTTCTTGCGAAAACGGGAGTGTTTTGAGCTTCAGGAAAGTGAGTTTCACCGTTTTAAAAATTCATGTCATATTTTTATGAATATATAATGAGTGTTTTGAACCAAATTTGAAAGTCTTTTATCGATACTGTCTGGTTTTATTCAATGATTTACAGTCAGTCATACCGTCTTTTACACGTGCGTCAAGGAAGGACATGTTTATGAAACTGCTGGCGTGTTATGTTTTGATTGGCGTGAAGCAGTGCTTCTGGCCTGAGAGCTCACAAAGTAACTATGGTTGCAACGCGACTGGCAGTACGATGCAATCTCGTCGTATTTTCGCATAATCTCGTGTAATTATCAACCACAAACAAAGCCTTCAAAATGTTTAACACCTTTGAAGCTCATTTTAATATGAAAAGCCAATAGTCTACTGAGACGAGCATGGAACTAAAGGCATGCCGCGATTCAAGTCTGTCTATATTTGTCTGTGATTATACGACGGATATCACATTACAAACAAAACAACTTCCCCTTCCAGGCTGTAAATCAAGAGATTACGTCGGGAGAATAAGATAATCTGCAGTCCCGTGCAAGTCTGTGAGAACACAGAGCTGCTCTACCGTTCTACTGTTCTACCCTATACTTGTTTTTGGTTGATTTGCTCTATCTTGATTTCGGGAGATCGGCAACGCTGACCACAATTATGTAAATGCGTTGAGCGGAGTTCACAGCGCAAAAAGAATATAAACAATGTAATACGGACCTTAATCATAATTCACACGTCACAGTATGTTGTAAGATTCCAAGTAGTATTCCAAGTAAAAGGCATACATGTAGAAAAAGCTCCAGTACACGTTTGATGTCTGGATAGTGTCAAAATATGGCTGATAACAAATGTAGTTAATTATTTCACTTTGGCCATGACCATCAATGGACCTTAAACATATATCGAGTGTGAACAGCAAAATAAAAGGGCATGCGCATTTAGCGTCTATCCTTTCGTATAAATCTGTTAGCGTTTATTCCTGCATACTTACAGAAACGAGTTATTTTCGCATTGAAAATTTCTACTACGTAGAAATATTTTTTAACAAAACGATGTCACCAGTATATTCTAGATGTAGCTGTTATTATTCACCCTAGTCGACGAAAACAGAGTACACTAAACAGAAAGTACAAAAAACGTCAACAAGCCATTCAGCTGAGGGGAAGGGTCGTCAGAAACATAACAAAATATGAGAGAATAAGATAAAATTACGTCACGTTGTATTTTTTCTTTCAGGCGTACTAAAATGTGCATAACGTAACGAAACCATGATGTACAACAGTGTATATGCACAAAAACTGACAAGCTAAATCAAGTCAAAATCGGGTGGAAAAGTTGTCATCATTATAGACTACAATCTATCGTTTTGTTTGCTTACGGGGTCAAGGCGAGATATGACGAAAACTGTACTTTGTCTAGTTACTTAACTTACCAACAACTTAAGAGTGAAAGGAAATGCTTTCCTGGTGGCAAGAGTTTTTCGTTGTATCACGCATATGAAGTGATACAAGACAGGGAGTCTCTTTCAATGAGATGGACCATGCGCCTTAATATCGGCCAAGACTGGTATGACAACGAGTTCAGACTGTTGACAACGGCCACTAGTAATGTTGCCAGGGGAAGTTTTCATACTTTATTGATCACTCTTGGTATCTGCAGTATGGTCTTGACATTTCTAAATTTGAATTGACTGTACTTTATTTCCTTCTGTAGGGACTAAATCTAACCAGTGCACATTGCTAACCAGTTCGTTATTTAAACGATAAAGCAATTGACTCTGAAAATTATTGTTTAAAATCCCTGGACTTTGATGACAGGATAATGTTTAGTATTTGTATTTTGAAACTGAAAAATCTTATCCATATCAGCGTGTTTTCATATACATTCTTACTGGCCTATCTACCAACCTTTAGACAGACTAATTAATGGCAATATGATCAAGCCTTTACAATATATAGGAAGAGATTTGTCATAGCAAACTGTATAACATTCTGTGATTCATAAATTCAGATTTTTTTATCTATTTGACATACTAAAAAAATAGACACATTAATAACAATATGAATATGGATTCCTATACGTCTATTAAACGTTTCTCATCACTACCCTATCTAAACTGGATTCCTGAATTTTCCCTGTAATGTTTGTCTCATGACAGCGTATTTTCTTTTATTTCATTCTGTGTGTCTGTTTGTTTGTTTGTTCCTTGCTTTTCTTCTTCTTTTCACTCTCTCTCTCGCTGTACCTCTCTGACTGTCTCTCTCTGTCTGTTTCCTGTCTCTGTCTCTTTTTACTGTTTTGTCTCTTTTCTCTGGGTCTCTCTCTTTCTCTCTTCTCTTTCTGTGTCTGTCTCTGTCACGTATGGTCTCTGTATGTGTATCTCTGTCTCTGTCCCCTGTCTCCTTTTATCGATGTATTTCTCTCTCTCTCTCTCTCTCTCTCTCTCTCTCTCTCTCTCTCTCTCTGTCTCTCTCTCTCTCTCTCTCTCTCTCTCTCTCTCTCTCTCTCTCTCTCTCTCTCTCTCTCTCTCTCTCTCTCTCTCTCTCTCTCTCTCTCTCTCTCTCTCTCTCTCTCTCTCTCTCTCTCCTGAACCCGAGGACGTACAGTATGAAGTTGATTCTTTTTCCTTCAATTTTGCCTGAAAGTGTGTGGAGTTTCAGCCGACAGTAGGGCTGAATAGTATATCGTATCAGGCAAAAAAACATAGCGATATAACCATTATTTAATACACATGCCAACCGAGCTCTCAAGATAATAACTGATGGAGTTACATTATATTTACTTCTGTATAATAACTCCTCAGTATTCAACACTCCTTGTACAAACATCGAGATAAATGGCAAATTAATGGATCAAATTGAGCTGACCTCGTTCCTCACCGCTTTTTTGTTGAATATTTTAGACAAAGTCATGACATCGGAATGTTTTTCTCTTATCGCGAACACACTGCAAAGTATCCTGGTCTCTTGAATCCTCACGAAACCTTAGAATCCCAAATATTCTACTGCAACATTAGGTAAATATTTTGTTTCATGTTGATGTTTTGCTAGGACAGATGTTGATGTTTAGATATGTTGATGTTTAGGACAGGAAACAAAGTTGATCCGCGGGTTTAGTATATGCGAGTACTATCGTATACCTGCTTTTGAACATTATCAACACTTTGAAGATAGTGTGGACAGACAGCTTAATGTTAACTGATAAATGAAAAACAATAGCATGTTCAGGAATTTCTGTATTCTATTACTGTGGTTTGCGCTTGAACCATTTTGAACGTGTATTGAGAAAGTCACTGGCCACTCAGGTCACTAAAGTGCAGACTTTAAACCGGGTAGTTTTTAATCGGAGGCACCGTGTGACAGTGGTTAGGGTACTGGACTCATTGCTCCATACTCCTCACTGCTCTGCATTGCTCCATCGGGCAAGATGAGTTCCTCATCCTGTAATTGGATTCACCTGTTTGATGAGTAGGAAACAAATAAAAAATAATTATCTGAGTGTCTGTCCAAACATGAAGACATTAGCAACGATATACCCGAGATGAAGGTCGACAGACAGAAAGATTAAACGATATCAAAAAGCTTAGCTTCTTATTTGTTCTGTTGCTCAGGGACAACCCGATTTTGTTTTTGAAAAGCGCTGATGCCATTTCAATTAAACAAGATGATAATCTAAATTTGTATGACCCTTGCTCTCATTAATGGTTTATTTAAAGGCATTGGAACCCAATGTGCAAGGTTAGTGTATAGAGTAAATGAAGCATACGAGGCCGGGTATTGAATGTTTATCTGAATCGATGTATTGTGTTTACTGTGTCAGCCTCCATTAATATGTTAGCCATTGCTTAAATATCGCGCTGTTCAGAGCCTTGCTATAGAAAATGAAGAATGAGTTTCGATTGGCGATGATTGTCAACCGTGCTTCAAATACTGCTATGACTAGCTACTCACTCATGCCAATCCCCAAAACTCGCCATCTCCAAAATTTCACTTTTTTGTCCAATGTTCCCGCCATATTGTCTTTGAATTACTCCTTTAAAATAAGTTTTCTTAAACTCTCTCTGCAGTGGACAATGTTTCTCTGCATCCAAATCAACATAACTATAAAGTTTGTCGATTCAAACGGCAAGGCGAAACAGTTCAATCTAACACTGTATCAAAACGCAATAATACACATAAATTCACACTAATAAATTGACTGTATTATAGAATAATACACGTGAATTCACGTGAATCCACATTTATACAGGCTTGCTGAATACAACCAATGGATTCTTGACTGTATTCATCTGCATTTGCACTCTTCAGCTAAAATACAGGCAATAATCAATGCAAAGTAGATTATGGGGTTTTCATGCAGTGTACTCAGTTACAACCGTAGCTATATCAGTTAAATAACTTATCATTGACCATAGCTCAATCTGAACTCTCTGTTAATTTTTCAATGTGCAACTTAATTAAGAAAATGACCTTCGACACCGAGATAAACCAGTGTCTGCCTGACAAACCCATAGAATCATTCACTGTGTCGTGAAAATTAAAAAAATAGCTTGAGATGAGTATAGGCATATTATGGGACAGTTGCTTCTAAAAAATAGAACATTTTAGCCCCTTCCTGCACTGATAATATGCAATCTTAAGTATTTCTATCAGATAACAACGAGTCAACAACTTCAATGATGACAAGTCAGACGATCATTAGTGATAGCTAACTCACAAAACGACATTTTATCAAAAAAGGGTAGTCATTATTAAATTATAAAGACACAAACTGACCCCATTTTTTCAAAAGCCTGGTTAATTTATAGTTAATTACGCGGAAATAGATAAAGTCGTGACATCGCAATGCATTGTTCGTATCACAAACAGGCTGCAAAGTCAGCTATTTTGTTCTTGTCCGATAAGACCAAAATGACTGAATTAAAAGAGTGATAATTTCAACAAAATGGAAAATTCCTTTTGGTAGAAGTACATCTCCAATAGCATGGTATTACTGCACCATCATTTTTGGACGACCATGTCATGAGTTATAGTTATAGTTGATCATAGCAAAATGACAGTGTCGACGGAAGAGAGTTAGTGTCAATCACAGTCACAGTCACAGTCAATCACATAGAATAATCATTATAGAAGCATTGGTTTTATACAACTGCTGCTGCTTGATAATAAATTCTCATCTGTGTATTTTTTTTGTTTTCTGTCGTCGACAACCGATGAAACTATCTCTATATAAATCAAGATGATAATAATATTTTATTAAGCCCAATGTGCAAAGGTCTTAGTACAGCGTGAGTAACACTTACTGTAGTTACCGCTAAAGATTTTTGAACGTTCAGCTGAACGTGTTTTCCGCCGTCCTCTATTAATATGTTAGTCATTATAAGGAAAAGTATCATGCTATGCCATCCCTGTCTAGAGCCTTGTTATCAAAAAAATAAAGAATGAGTCACGATTGGCGATAGTTATCTACCTCGCCTATTGATTTTTGACAGACCAAATATGACGATCTTTCTTTACGACAAGTCTTTTCTTTTAAAACAGACCAGATAATTTGCATATAAATATATATATATATTTATCACATGAACTGGCCCGAATTCCCACCTGTGTGACGTAGAACAGGACGGATAAGAAATCCGAATTACCCCTGTTGTACGTCATCAACCGGAACTTTTTTCTTTCATGGTACCGTTGTCATACGTCGCGATACGAACAGATTTGTTGTGATCGATGCCGTGCTCGCACGTTATTTTTACAAAAAGGTGACCCGATAAATCCAGACATGGAAACATAGAAGGCATGTTTGTCCAACGAAATTTCAAGTCGCTAAAACAATAGCTTTTCCCGAGAATCGAATGGAGATACCGACGATCGTTATTTTATAAGGTCAGTATTATAACGTCTCGACTCCAGTCGAGTCGTGTGGACGTCGTACCTGGCGATCCCGGTTGGCGATAAAACCGAAACCTACACCTCAAACTGAATAAATGAGTATAGTATAATCTACGGGAAAGCGACATAGGAGGCACAAGCCTAAAGTCATTCGACTAACAACGATCAATTTCCTTAATCACACAAAAACTCCGTAAAGTCTCGCTCGGAATCAAACTTGCAGCGTGGTATAATGCTGTGACGACATAAGCTGTCGAGCTGCGTGGAATCCCATGTACTTCCTGTACTTCGAAAGTTGACTCAGACAACACTCAAAACAGAGTTTCCGTCAACAAAATTAGGATGTATCCATGGACGAGATATGTGTCAATGCAAACATCAAAGTTCGTAAGACGAAAACATTGATGACCGAGATCGGGATTGACGAGTTGACACCGGCACGGCAGAGACTGGTGACGGCAACGTTTGTGGGCACCTACATGCAATGAGTGTGTCATCGAACGGAATCTTTCGCGCTCGCAAAGGTCGTAAACTTGTGTGATATTTTGAAAGCCACGGCATCTCTGGGAATGAGAATTACTGTTTCGATCGTGTCGTCTCATTTACTTCATAAATATAATTGTAATTTTATATAAAGTAACTCTGAATACTATGGTTATCCGTCGCTAGCACGGTGAAAGCTATGTCCGCCGCTGGCCAACTTGTCTTGGCATCGATATAGCGCGAGACAATGATTGACACGTTCACATGACCGAATCCGTACGTCTGGTTGGTGGAGATACCCTGTAATGTAGCAAATTTCAGCTTGATGGGATTTATGAATGAAAGTATCTCCTGGGTGACGGGCCGCTTTACTCTTTAAATGAAAGTAATCCGCGTAAGTAAAACACAAATCGCGACGAAATTCATGCAATTTGTTACGATAATTTTGATCCATCTACGTCAAAAGAAAAATAAGAAGACTGTTCATGTGATAAATATATAATCCCATGGTATTTTTCTCTGTTTGACGTCATCGTATACTCGTGTTTTTCGCGGAGCCGCACAACTTCTCGCCTTCGGCTCGAAGTTGTACGGCTCCGCGAAAAACACTCGTATACGATGACGTCAAACATAGAAAAATACCATGGGATTATATATAAATATATATATATATATATATATATATATATATATATATATATATATATATATATATATATATATATATATATATATATATATATATAAACACCTTGTGATCAAGATCAATAACCTTTAAGTGATGCCAGTGCACTGTTGTATAGAAGTTACTGTCACGTACAATTTCAAATTATAAGCCGTAACTGCTATTCGTTGTTAAGGTAGAAAGCGCCTTGGGGATAGCTAATCAGATTCTCAAATTTTTACAATTCTTTTCTTATATACCACTCGTGGGCTTTGATTTCAAAGCTATTGGCATAAGAAAACTTTTCACCTGCTTGGTTTTTAGAAATTCAAAAGATTTATTTTTCTCCATAGAGATAATACAGTGATGGCGGCCGTTTTGAATATTAAATACCGTTTATTTTGGGTTATTGTTTTTCTAGTAACAAAACTTGCACGGTGACCCCCAATTTTCTTCCTGATTTTGAAAGACAAAACCTGCATTGTGTTCTTATCATGTTGCCGTCTATTTGTGTACGGCACTTACAGCGAGGGACAAGGTGAGCAAGCGATTTGGCAGTTTTTTTCAGTTAGGGGGTGGATGCATGGGAGTCACTCCTTTTTGACATTGGTGGTGGAGGATCACCATGTTTTTGAAATGCTCAATAGCGGTAAATATACATTTAAAATGGAGACAGAGGCTCATACATGGATGATACGCTATACCATGCAAAGATCGCCCAGTTATTTGTTTTGCCAGAAGAAGAAGTTACAAAAGTGGTGGAAAGGGGCGGAGGAGGGCGTTGTTAAAGTTCAGATGAGGTCAAGCGCCTAAATGGCAGTCTTGCCTGAGGGACCGTCTCAGGGCAAAGAGGATGGGACAAGCCTACACGACGACCTCTTGACCCCTGCCACAGGTGGCGCTGTATGAACGTTTGCAGGAGATAAAATTCCTTACTTTTTGTAACTTCTTTTATGCCCCGCAAACGCTGTCAATGCTGGACAAGGCCCCTCATTACTGGTAGTAATGCTGTGCCCCGGCCAGTTACAACACCAGCAAAATTTTGCCAGGATAAGTATTTACGTCCGTCGAAATGTGACTGTCAAGTAGGACTACATTTACAAGGCTAAAATCTGAACAGAAGTCAATAAAGGAGAAGGTTTAAGTCGGCTTTACTGATAAACATCTTCATGATACGCTTCGCTAATCACACGCAATCGTTCCCTACAATATGTATATGAACAGCAGTGAACTGTCAAAGTTTATTTGGTCTTTCAAGAACAAGGACAAAGACATCATCTTGATGTATCATGGTCAATCATTATCCGAGCATAAAGTTACTCTAACATAAACAAGTGATGTTATCTTTGTCTGTAAGAAAAGCTACACATAAGGCAAACAATTTTGTTGTTTCTGGTCACCGCGCGCATCACTTCAAAGTGTGCGCGTCAACTCATTGTTTCCTGTTTTTCTTTTGCCCCTGTGGAAAAAAGGGGGAAATGTGTCAAATTCCACCAAAACTGAAATATAATGAAACAAATTGCGTCGCCGCATCCTTTTGCCACATGTCAATGACCAGAAACAAACCTATAATTTATAATATTTTTTTCTGGCCTAATCAATGCGGACACATCTACACTGTTAAAGGAACGATCCTAGTATATTTCAAAGTGTCGACATCAAACCAATTATTATACATCTACAATCCAGAACAATAGAATTTTTCGTGCGCTAAAAAAGGCCGTACGTAACGCCCGTTCCGTAACATGTACGGTTTTAAGGCGCCCCATCCCTCGCGGCTGTATCTGCGCGTCCACTGTTCATGCTGTTGAACGGTTTCAAGGGACCCATTGGACGAGTGCCAGAACATGTCTCGCGCGCTCTGTACATTCGTACGTGTGTAGTGCACACAATCAAAAATTAGCAGAAGCGCGTCCTACATAGCGTTCCACACTGGCGCGATAATATAGGGAGAAAAAATTGTGGGCATTGCACGAAAATTATCACTACTCTGACAATTTGATGCCCAAGCCAGGAATATAAGATGTATTTCGCGTCGGGCGGTATTTTCGTAATAACCTCATAATATTATATATCATCTAAATGTATGACATTAGCAACATATAATTACTGCATAATTGAAGTAACTTTTGTCATCATCCTGGTTTTTGTTTGTTTGTTTTTGTTCTTTTTAAGTTGGAATAGGAGGGGTCAGCCACTTTTTCATGTATGTTAAAACATTATAAGCTTCGCCTCCCCGGCAAAGAACATGCCCAGTCCCTGACGTGACAGAGATTAGTTTGTCATCGATCCAACTGACCAAATTCTACACCATAACCAAAATATTCGCTGATTAATTACTCGAAAATAAATAAAGCAGAGCTTCAGATCTCTTCTTTTCACTCTCTCTCTCGCTGTACCTCTCTGACTGTCTCTCTCTGTCTGTTTCTGTCTCTGTCGCTTTTACTGTTTTGTCTCTTTGTCTCTGTCTCTCTCTTTCTCTTTCTGTGTCTGTCTCTGTCACGGTATGGTCTCTGTATGTGTATCTCTGTCTCTGTCTCCTGTCTCCTTTTATCTATGTATTTTTATCTCTCTGTCTGTCAGCCTCTCTCTCTCTCTCTCCTCTCTCTCTCTCTCTCTCTCTCTCTCTCTTCTCTCTCTCTTTCTCTCTCTCTCTCTCTCTCTCTCTCTCTCTCTCTCTCTCTCTCTCTCTCTCTCTCTCTCTCTCTCTCTCTCTCTCTCTCTCTCTCTCTCTCTCTCTCTCTCTCTCTCTCTCTCTCTCTCTCTCTCTCTCTCTCTCTCTCTCTCTCTCTCTCTCCTGAACCCGAGGACGTACAGTATGAAGTTGATTCTTTTTCCTTCAATATTGCCTGAAAGTGTGTGGAGTTTTCAGCCGACAGTAGGGCTGAATAGTATATCGTATCAGGCAAAAAAACATAGCGATATAACCATTATTTAATACACATGCCAACCGAGCTCTCAAGATAATAACTGATGGAGTTACATTATATTTACTTCTGTATAATAACACCTCAGTATTCAACACTCCTTGTAGAAACATCGAGATAAATGGCAAATTAATGGATCAAATTGAGCTGACCTCGTTCCTCACCACTTTTTTGTTGAATATTTTAGACAAAGTCATGACATCGGAATGTTTTTTTCTCTTGTCGCGAACACACTGCAATGTCTCCTTGTCTCTTGATTCCTCACAAACCTTAAAATCCCAACTGTTCTAATGCAACATTAGGTAAATATTTTGTTTCATGTTGATGTTTAGCTAGGACAGATGTTTATGTTTAGACATGTTGATGTTTAGGACAGGAAACAAAGTTTATATGCGAGTTAGTATATGCGAGTACTATCGTATACCTGCTTTTGAACATTATCAACATTTTGAAGATAGTGTGGACAGACAGCTTAATGTTAACTGATAAATGAAAAACAATAGCATGTTCAGGAATTTCTGTATTCTATTACTGTGGTTTGCGCTTGAACAATTTTGAACGTGTATTGAGAAAGTCACTGGCCACTCAGGTCACTAAAGTGCAGACTTTAAACCGGGTAGTTTTAATCGGAGGCACCGTGTGACAGTGGTTAGGGTACTGGACTCATTGCTCCATACTCCTCTCTGCTCTGCATTGCTCCATCAGGCAAGATTAGTTCCTCATCCTGTAACTGGGTTAATCTGTTGGATGAGAAGTATAAAATAAAAAACTAATTATCTGTGTGTCTGACCAAAACATGAAGACATTAGCAACGAGATACCCGAGATGAAGGTCGACAGACAGAAAGATTAAACGATATCAAAAAGCTTAGCTTCTTATTTGTTCTGTTGCTTAGGGACAACCCGATTTTGTTTTTGAAAAGCGCTGATGCCATTTCCATTAAACAAGATGATAATCTAAATTAGTATGACCCTTGCTCTCATTGATGGTTTATTTAAAGGCATTGGAACTCAATGTGCGAAGGTTAGCGTATAGAGTAAACGAAGCATACGAGGCCGGGTATTGAATGTTCATCTGACTCGTTGTACTGTGTTTACTGTGTTAGCCTCCATTAATATGTTAGCCATTGCTAAAACTATCACGCTGTTTACAGCCTTGCTACAGAAAATTAAGAATAAGTCTCAATTGGCGGTGGTTGTCAGCCCTGCTGCTATGACTAGCTACTCACTCATGCCAATCCCCAAAACTCGCCATCTCCAAAATTTCACATTTTAGTCCAATGTTCCCGCCATATTCTCTTTGAATTACTCCTTTACCATACGTTTTCTTAAACTCTCTCTGCAGTGGACAATGTTTCTCTGCATCCAAATCAACATAACTATAAAGTTTGTCGATTCAAACGGCAAGGCGAAACAGTTCAATCTAACACTGTATCAAAACGCAATAATACACATAAATTCACACTAATAAATTGACTCTATTATAGAATAATACACGTGAATTCACGTGAATCCACATTTATACAGGCTTGCTGAATACAACCAATGGATTCTTGACTGTATTCATCTGCATTTGCACTCTTCAGCTAAAATACAGGCAATAATCAATGCAAAGTAGATTATGGGGTTTTCATGCAGTGTACTCAGTTACAACCGTAGCTATATCAGTTAAATAACTTACCATTGACCATAGCTCAATCTGAACTCTCTGTTAATTTTTCAATGTGCAACTTAATTAAGAAAATGACCTTCGACACCGAGATAAACCAGTGTCTGCCTGACAAACCCATAGAATCATTCACTGTGTCGTAAAAATTAAAAAATAGCTTGAGATGAGTATTGGGATATTATGGGACAGTTGCTTCTAAAAAATAGAACATTTTTAGCCCCCTTCCTGCACTGATAATATGCAATCTTAAGTATTTCTATCAGATAACAACGAGTCAACAACTTCAATGATGACAAGTCAGACGATCATTAGTGATAGCTAACTCACAAAACGACATTTTATCAAAAAAGGGTAGTCATTATTAAATTATCCAGAGACAAACTGACACCATTTTTTCAATAGCCCAATTAATTTCTGTTTAATTACGCGGAAATAGATAAAGTCGTGACATCGCAATGCATCGTTCGTATCACAAACAAGCTGCAAAGCCAGTTCTTATCACAAACAAAATGCAGAATCAGCTATTTTGTTTTGGTCCGATAAGACCAAAATGACTGAATTAAAAGAATGATAATTTCAACAAAACGGACAATTCCATTTGGTATGGTAGAAGTACATCTCCTAAAGCATGGTATTACTGCACTATCATATTTGGACGACATTTTATGAGTTATAGTTATAGTTGATCATAGCAAAATGACAGTGTCGACGGAAGAGAGTTAGTGTCAATCACAGTCACAGTCACAGTCAATCACATAGAATAATCATTATAGAAGCATTGGTTTTATACAACTGCTGCTGCTTGATAATAAATTCTCATCTGTGTATTTTTTTTGTTTTCTGTCGTCGACAACCGATGAAACTATCTCTATATAAATCAAGATGATAATAATATTTTATTAAGCCCAATGTGCAAAGGTCTTAGTACAGCGTGAGTAACACTTACTGTAGTTACCGCTAAAGATTTTTGAACGTTCAGCTGAACGTGTTTTCCGCCGTCCTCTATTAATATGTTAGTCATTATAAGGAAAAGTATCATGCTATGCCATCCCTGTCTAGAGCCTTGTTATCAAAAAAATAAAGAATGAGTCACGATTGGCGATAGTTATCTACCTCGCCTATTGATTTTTGACAGACCAAATATGACGATCTTTCTTTACGACAAGTCTTTTCTTTTAAAACAGACCAGATAATTTGCATATATATATATATATATATATATATATATATATTATATATATATATATATATATATATATATATCACCTTAAAGTGATGCCAGTGCACTGTTGAATAGAAGTTACTGTCACGTACAATTTCAAATTATAAGCCGTAACTGCTATTCGTTGTTAAGGTAGAAAGTGCCTTGGGGATAGCTAATCAGATTCTCAAATTTTTACAATTCTTTTCTTATATACCACTCGTGGGCTTTGATTTCAAAGCTATTGGCATAAGAAAACTTTTCACCTGCTTGGTTTTTAGAAATTCAAAAGATTTATTTTTCTCCATAGAGATAATACAGTGATGGCGGCCGTTTTGAATATTAAATACCGTTTAATTTTGGGTTATTTGTTTTTCTAGTAACAAAACTTGCACGGTGACCCCAAATTTTCTTCCTGATTTGAAAGACAAAACCTGCATTGTGTTCTTATCATGTTGCCGTCTATTTGTGTACGGCACTTACAGCGAGGGACAAGGTGAGCAAGCGATTTGGCAGTTTTTTTCAGTTAGGGGGTGGATGCATGGGAGTCACTCCTTTTTGACTTTGGTGATGGAGGATCACCATGTTTTTGAAATGCTCAATAGCGGTAAATATGCATTTAAAATGGAGACAGAGGCTCATACATGGATGATACGCTATACCATGCAAAGATCGCCCAGTTATTTTGTTTTGCCAGAAGAAGAAGTTACAAAAGTGGTGGAAAGGGGCGGAGGAGGGCGTTGTTAAAGTTCAGATGAGGTCAAGCCGCCTAAATGGCAGTCTTGCCTGAGGGACCGTCTCAGGGCAAAAGAGGATGGGACAAGCCTACACGACGACCTCTTGACCCCTGCCACAGGTGGCGCTGTATGAACGTTTGCAGGAGATAAAATTCCTTACTTTTGTAACTTCTTTTATGCCCCGCAAACGCTGTCAATGCTGGACAAGGCCCCTCATTACTGGTAGTAATGCTGTGCCCCGGCCAGTTACAACACCAGCAAAATTTTGCCAGGATAAGTTTTTACGTCCGTCGAAATGTGACTGTCAAGTAGGACTACATTTACAAGGCTAAAATCTGAACAGAAGTCAATAAAGGAGAAGGTTTAAGTCGGCTTTACTGATAAACATCTTCATGATACGCTTCGCTAATCACACGCAATCGTTCCCTACAATATGTATTGAACAGCAGTGAACTGTCAAAGTTTATTTGGTCTTTCAAGAACAAGGACAAAGACATCATCTTTGATGTATCATGGTCAATCATTATCCAAGCATAAAGTTACTCTAACATAAACAAGTGATGTTATCTTTGTCTGTAAGAAAAGCTACACATAAGGCAAACAATTTTGTTTGTTTCTGGTCACCCGCGCGCATCACTTCAAAGTGTGCGCGTCAACTCATTGTTTCCTGTTTTTCTTTTGCCCCTGTGGAAAAAAGGGGGAAATGTGTCAAATTCCACCAAAACTGAAATATAATGAAACAAATTGCGTCGCCGCATCCTTTTGCCACATGTCAATGACCAGAAACAAACCTATAATTTGTAATATTTTTTTCTGGCCTAATCAATGCGGACAAATCTACACTGTTAAAGGAACGATCCTAGTATATTTCAAAGTGTCGACATCAAACCAATTATTATACATCTACAATCCAGAACAATAGAATTTTCGTGCGCTAAAAAAAGCCGTACGTAACGCCCGTTCCGTAACATGTACGGTTTTAAGGCGCCCCATCCCTCGCGGCTGTATCTGCGCGTCCACTGTTCATGCTGTTGAACGGTTTCAAGGGACCCATTGGACGAGTGCCAGAACATGTCTCGCGCGCTCTGTACATTCGTACGTGTGTAGTGCACAAAATCAAAAATTAGCAGAAGCGCGTCCTACATAGCGTTCCACACTGGCGCGATAATATAGGGAGAAAAATTGTTGGCATTGCACGAAAATTATCACTACTCTGACAATTTGATGCCCAAGCCAGGAATGTAAGATGTATTTCGCGTCGGGCGATACGCTGCGCCAATGTCATCGTGCATCCTTTGCGGTATTTTCGTAATAACCTCATAATATTATATATCATCCATTAGCAACATATAATTACTGCATAATTGAAGTAACTTTTGTCATCATCCTGGTGTTCCTTTTTTTTTGTTCTTTTTAAGTTGGAATAGGAGGGGTCAGCCACTTTTTCATGTATGTAAAAACAATATAAGCTTCGCCTCCCCGGCCATAGAACATGCCCAGTCCCTGACGTGACAGACATTAGTAATGCAATGATTCCCACTGACCCCATTCTACATCAGTAGCAAAAATATTCACTGATTAATTACTCGAAAATAAATAAAGCAGAGCTTCAGATTGTACCACTTCACGCTGTCGCCTACATACCCACTTAACCTCCACCGCCTCAAAGTAAATATTTTGCTCAACAAGAATGTTTACGCTGGAGCCTGCGGCAGTCGACAGTGTTGCTATAAGCAAGTAATCCCCTGCGACCGACATTATCGTTTAGTCTTTGATACAAATATATGTCTTTCCACCCAGATAGATAGGATATTTTGTTCTAGAGGTTTCAGAGGCTGACAAATGATTTTCTCCTGAGAGTCTTCGGCATTTTCAGCATCCTTATCATTCCAATCTTCCATCAAAATTGATTTGCAAAACAGGCTTATAGATGATGAAGCTCGCGGTATGTCAAAATGGTAAAAAGTCGTAATTTATTCAAACATGATCTTGAAATTATAAAACGCGCAAAATATGCCAAGTATTTCTGAAAGTATCAAATCTTTGAAGGCAGACAATAATGTATAGATCGAGACCCGTGATTCACCCATCAGCCATGACACTTTGACCTCTGCAAGTCAGACTAGGACTGTCTTGAATAACTTTGGTTTCTGCTAAAGACAAATCAGCTTGCAAAGAAATGCATATTAATATAAAAAGAGAAACCACATGGCGGTAAATTAGATATGTGATATTTTGAATAGTTATGACAGACGAGCTTAAGCATCTCTCGTATAATGAAAAATTGACTTCCAAGTTAAATATTACTACGTAACAGAAATAGTGGTATTCCTTGATAGGATTTGATCGGGGATCATTATGATTTGTGTTTCGGTATGTGGACTAGTGAAAAAAATTACAAATATCTAGTCAAAAACAAACTTGTTAATTACTGTGATTACAGTGTAGAATACTGTAATCGTAAAAGGTCGCCACTTGACTATGTTGAGGTCAGGCTGCGAATTGTACCTTAGATTTTGCTGTACCACTTAACCTTCGTGCAGGTGTGCCAACTATTTATTTTACTATGAACATGTATTAAACCGAGCCGTCATTGTAGCACATACAGTGACGAGTTGGGAATGTTTCATCTTTGTCTGCAGGTACTGCAAACTAAGCTGTTTGTGCAAAAAGGTGTTCGTGCGCAGTTTTTCAGCAGACAGGCATATTTCAAAACTAATCTTCGGGAGGGGAGAAAAATCAATATGTCATGTGGGCGGGGAAGAATTTTTTCAGTAGGAGCGAATACGAAGAGGGAGGGGAAAGCCGTGTTTGATAGAACTTGAGGGGAGAAAAAGCGCATTACTTACAGGGGAAGAATATGCAAAAGTATACTGCTAGTTTCTCGCACAGTTTTGCGCTGATCTTGGTTGCCCTTAGGGCATCTATTGGGTAATATCCGTAGCGGGGATTAGGAAGTGGGGAGCTTGAATTGTTGTAGGGAGTGGCGAGAGGACAGACTCTGATAGATACTGGAGGGCAGTGGGCATCAAACTTCAGAAGGAGGACACATCTTCAGTGTATGCCATTGTTAGGGCAGTTACGAACAGCTCTACTTTCCCCTCCATATTTTAGGTGAAGGTCAATAATAAGTAAAATCGGTATATCAGCGTTCAAAACATGTTTTGTGATGATTTTGCGAAATTTAGTAGGTGTCACCTAGATCTGAAACCCAGATTAAGGTTGATCAACGATGGTTAATTGCTTTTTCAAGAAACGTCTTGCAAACAATTAAAAGTTAATGTTCTGACAACATTTTGTGTGATATAAACTTAAATTATTTAAGAGATTCTAGAAAGGTGTGAAAGAGATGCAATAGTTGAATTATATTCATGATATGAAGATTTGCATACTTTTGTACGACCATGTGGTAATTAATCACCGCGTTGACTTTAAACTTCAAAAAATAATGTACTTTCGTGTCGTAGCTTCTTCAAGTTCGATTCGTTACACCAGAGAACGAACCTGGATTACCTGCAGGTTATGTCTCAGCGTTATGTTATTATTGGGTAGTCCGCTTCAAGTGTTGCCGCTGCGTGAGACAAGGACATAGCAAATTCACGAAGTCACTTCTCATAGACAGCCTTGATTTTTCAACCATATCCTACAGTGCCTTGAGATTATGATTTTGTAAAATGACAATTGTATACCGTTCGCAGAACACAGCTAACCCTACCTGGATTAAGGTAGAGACACACGTTTGATGATATTTATTTTCAACTCACTTTTTCTCAATAAATTGCACTGGCGCGATAATATAGGGAGAAAAATTGTGGGCATTGCACGAAAATTATCACTACTCTGACAATTTGATGCCCAAGCCAGGAATGTAAGATGTATTTCGCGTCGGGCGATACGCTGCGCCAATGTCATCGTGCATCCTTTGCGGTATTTTCGTAATAACCTCATAATATTATATATCATCTAAATGTATGACATTAGCAACATATAATTACTGCATAATTGAAGTAACTTTTGTCATCATCGTGGTTTTTGTTTGTTTGTTTTTTTTTTGTTCTTTTTAAGTTGGAATAGGAGGGGTCAGCCACTTTTTCATGTATGTAAAAACATTATAAGCTTCGCCTCCCCGGCCAAAGAACATGCCCAGTCCCTGACGTGACAGAGATTAGTTTGTCATCGATTCCAACTGACCCAATTCTACACCAGTAACCAAAATATTCGCTGATTAATTACTCGAAAATAAATAAAGCAGAGCTTCAGATTGTACCACTTCACGCTGTCGCCTAAATACCCACTTAACCTCCGCCGCCTCAAAGTAAATATTTTGCTCAACAAGAATGCTTCCGCTGGAGCCTGCGGCAGTTTACAATGTCGCTAAGCAAGTAATCCCCTGCGACGGCATTATCGTTTAGCCTTTGATAGAAATATATGTCTTTCCAGCCAGATAGACAGGATATTTTGTTCTAGAGGTTTCAGAGGCTGACAAATGATTTTCTCCTGAGAGTCTTCGGCATTTTCAGCATCCTTATCATTCCAATCTTCCATCAAAATTGATTTGCAAAACAGGCTTATAGATGATGAAGCTCGCGGTATGTCAAAATGGTAAAAAGTCGTAATTTATTCAAACATGATCTTGAAATTATAAAACACGCGCTAAATATGCCAAGTATTTCTGAAAGTATCAAATCTTTGAAGGCAGACAATAATGTATAGATCGAGACCCGTGATTCACCCATCAGCCATGACACTTTGACCTCTGCAAGTCAGACTAGGACTGCCTTGAATAACTTTGGTTTCTGCTAAAGACAAATCAGCTTGCAAAGAAATGCATATTAATATAAAAAGAGAAACCACATGGCGGTAAATTAGATATGTGATATTTTGAATAGTTATGACAGACGAGCTTAAGCATCTCTCGTATAATGAAAAATTGACTTCCAAGTTAAATATTTACTACGTAACAGAAATAGTGGTATTCCTTGATAGGATTTGATCGGGGATCATTATGATTTGTGTTTCGGTATGTGGACTAGTGAAAAAAATTACAAATATCTAGCCAAAAACATACTTGTTAATAACTGTGATTACAGCGTAGAATACTGTAATCGTAAAAGGTCGCCACTTGACTATGTTGAGGTCAGGCTGCGAATTGTACCTTAGATTTTGCTGTACCACTTAACCTTCGTGCAGGTGTGCCAACTATTTATTTTACTATGAACATGTATTAAACCGAGCCGTCATTGTAGCACATATTGTGACGAGTTGGGAATGTTTCATCTTTTGTAACCTGCAGGTGCCGCAAACTAAGCTGTTCGTGCAAAAAGGTGTTCGTGCGCAGTTTTTCAGCAGACAGGCATATTTCAAAACTAATCTTCGGGAGGGAGAAAAATCAATATGTCATGTGGGCGGGGAGAATTTTTTCAGTAGGAGCGGAAAATATGAAGAGGTAGGAGAAAGCCGTGTTTGATAGAACTTGAGGGGGTGAAAAGGCACCTAACTTACAGGGGAACGATATGCAAAAGTATACTGCTAGTTTCTCGCACAGTTTTGCGCTGATCTTGGTTGCCAACCGGGCATCAAGTAGGCTGTAATGGGTAGAGGGCAGTACGGAGCTTGAATTGTTGTGGGGATTGGCGAGAGGACAGACTCTGATAGATACTGGAGGGCAGTGGGCATCAAACTTCAGAAGGAGGACACATCTTCAGTGTATGCCATTGTTAGGGCAGTTACGAACAGCTCTACTTTCCCCTCCATATTTTAGGTGAAGGTCAATAATAAGTAAAATCGGTATATCAGCGTTCAAAAATGTTTTGTGCTGATTTTGCGAAATTTAGTAGGTGTCACCTAGATCTGAAACCCAGATTAAGGTTGATCAACGATGGTTAATGCTTTTTCAAGAAACGTCTTGCAAACAATTAAAAGTTAATGTTCTGTTAACATTTTGTGTGATTTAAATTTAAATTATTTAAGAGATGTACAGGCAGGTGAGACAAGGATGCATTAGTTGAATTATGTTTATGATATGAACCTTTGCATACTTTTCTACGACCATGTGATATTTAATCTCCGCGTTGACTTTAAATCTAAAAAATAATGTATGTTCGTATCGTAACTTCTTCATGTTCGATTCGTTACACCAGAGAACGAACCTGAATTAGCTGCAGGTTATGAGTCAGCGTTATGTTATTATTGGGTAGTACGCTCCAAGTGTTGCCGCTGCATGGGGACAATGACACAGCAAATTCATGAAGTCACGTCGCATTGGCAGCCTTGTTTTTTCAACGATATCCTACAGTGCCTTTAGGTCATAATTTCTGTAAAATGACAATTGTATACCGTTCGCAGAACACAGCTTCCCCTACCTGGATTAAGGTAGAGACACACGTTTGATGATATTTATTTTCAACTCACTTTTTCTCAATAAATTGCACTTTTAGATCCCACACATTATATATTTTCTTTTAGCCCTATATCTCAACATTATGAAAAATATGTTTATTTTCCGAAATCAGTGTTTGTGACCATTTCTCTCGAAAATATGCGTTTTGAGTTTTTTTTTACCAAAAAAATTAGGTGTTACAGGACGAGGGCGACTTGAGATCTTTTAACAGAAATCAACAATTGAGTAGTCTGGGGAAAAACGGTGTCCCAGATTTTCGGTAAAATTGATAGAACAAGAGAAATTCTCGCTGAAGTGAACGAAACCCGGTAATTTATTCAAAAACCCAGAGTTGTTACTTCCACACCCTATTGTGCTGAAACAAAAGGGAATAGAAAAAGCAATTGAAATATTCAGCACTGGCTAATGATTTTATTGACGTCGAAGTTCATAAGTAATAGTAGGTTTTATCAAGGATGTATCGGACGTGAGTTTATAAAGTGGTGCGAGTCTGTCGAGCACTACACAATCCAAGCCGTGGCCTTAATATTTATTGAGACGAAGTTCCTTCATATATGCATTACATTATACAAGCGATAACAAACTGACTTGAATGGGCATTTGATGGAAAATATTAGGTTTTTCGTTGTTCTGCTTTGTTAAATGTTTAGTTTATTGTTTCGCTCCATTTATAATTACGGCGTGGTTGATGGCATTCGGCTTACCTCAACATTATAACAGTGCCGCCGGCTCGGAGGGATACTGCCGCTATTTTAGGGAAACCCTTCAATGACGCCATACTCATACTTGGGGAAAAGGGCCTTGCTTCATATTATCTCTCTCTCTCTCTCTCTCTCTCTCTCTCTCTCTCTCTCTCTCTCTCTCTCTCTCTCTCTCTCTCTCTCTCTCTCTCTCTCTCTCTCTCTCTCTCTCTCTCACAAAATTAATTCTGTAACATTACAATTTAGCAACTATTGCCCGGCATACGCTTGTATTCATTTTTGTGTAAGTTCCGTCGCAGTTGATGTTAGGGACATTAATTTGAAGTTTTCTTTAGCTTAACGCCGTCTTGCGCTGTTATACGTGTTTCCATGTCATTCTCACCTCATTAGTTTCAAGAGAACATGAAACTCACACAGTCTTTCATTTTGGGGACCCTTTTATCTTCGTTTAACATCTAAAGTACAGCAATAGCCCGAAAATAACACTGGTACGCACGACAATGCGCATTTTTGAGTGCTCATTTGAAATTATCACACGTATCTTCTATCCGATACATCGACGACGAAACTTGTGTAAATAGTTACATAAAAACGCGGAAAATACGTACTTAGTGTAGATAGAAACAAATATGAGCCTGTCTATCTTGCAGGCTGGTTTTCTGGCTCTCTCTCTCTCTCTCTCTCTCTCTCTCTCTCTCTCTCTCTCTCTCTCTCTCTCTCTCACTTGGTATTTGTCTCTCTCTAAAAAGACACACTTGTCCGTAAAAATAACCTCCAAGAATCCGAATAAATATAGAAAACACAATATTGTGTTTTGCCTGTAAGGTTATGAAGGTATTTTAAAATAACACTTTTGTGATTTTTATTGCATTTGCGTTGAACCTACGGCTTGACAACAGTATACAAAATGAACTATGTAGTCAATGCACCATTGCCTAAGTAGTGCTTTGATCTTACACGCGGCCGAAGTCTAGGTATGGCTCAGGATATTGACTCCAAGCTGCATGGTGTCTGTTACTGACTGTGCCAAATTAACCCTAATTCCAGTGAACCAAGTGCCTACATCTTACTCGTTCTAAATCCGTGCTTGCATATATTCAATCCAATGGCACAATCCCCTTCAACATTTTAAAATCTCCTCTTTACTTATAAAACCTTTGTTGTCTTTTCATACATTATCGGCTGTCGCAAATTCCCCAAAGATTACACAATAACTGACAACGGGAATTAAAGGCCATACATATAGGCCTATTTATTTTTAGTAAATGATTTCAGGAAATTACATGTAGCATTGAAAGCTGCCATATCTATCTGCCTAGTTTTTTTTCAGCTTTATATATTTCTGAATAATATTTTGTATATAAATGAATGAAAACAGCAAGCTCTCTGACGCTCGGACATAAGTATTATTTTTTTTTCTTTGGCATCTACTGGATTATCATACAATCTAGTTACAAATATAAAATATCAAAGCCTGATATGGTATAGATCTCACGATGTAGTTTTGTAATGCACGCAAATTGTCAATAATAAATTGCATAGGAAAATTCTTTAAAAATATATGAAATTTTAATACATTAAAATGAAATCTAAGAGTATGTAGCAGACGATTATGGCTCTCGTTGGTAATATGATCAATGACGTTGAGATAAATAAGGACTGTTCGCAGTGCATTACGTAATATACACTTCAATGTATAATTTTGTTTACAATCATTGATCATGACAAGTCTCATTGCATTGTGCTATCTATCATTGACGGCTGTAATTGGGAAGCACCAGGTTTTCTGTAAATCTTATGTAGTGAATGCAATACAACGCATGGCGAACACAACGTTGCATTATGTATAAAGGCCCTTCTTTGATGAAAGTAGCCCGTTGTTTTTTTTTCGAGTTAGACGACAGCAAACTCTTTGTAAGCAGTGGCCGAACATTTGTCAGACTACATTTCTCTCCAACATTCCGCTCACATTTGAACAGCATGTCGTTATATTGTATCTTCATCTGGCACGTCTTCGTAGATTTTTACATGATTCTGTTAAACAGAGGAGTAGTGCTTTTTAATGTATTCTGAAATATCATTGCGGCAATAATCATCCAGGTAAAGCATTTAATGAATTCAAGAACACGTAGGTCGCTTTGTGGCATATTTAATAAACAAATCGTGTTCCTATTCGTAGAAATGCGTTCAATTACTCATTTCGTAACACTATTAACTAGTAATAATTTTATGTGTAATTAAAATATCGAATTAAAATATCGAAATATTTAAAATCCAAGCTTTTGTTTCGGTAATGATGGTAATTGATTAATCCGCTTATCAGGAATCGCCAGGGAGATGAATGAGCTATGATTTCAGAAAATAAGGGGACACTTTGTTAAGACATTGAGTAGAATAAGGAAATGATGCTTAATACAAATAAATCATTCCATACCTTGTTCTGAAAATAACCAAGTTCGATGAAACTTCCAAGTTGGTGAAAGGTTGGTCGATCTGCCGCCTCTCTGAGCCAACATTGTTCTATTATACCAAACCTGTGCATGGTTATTAAAGAAACACAAAGTGAGTGAACGCCAAGGCCACATGGTGAATTTATAAAATTTATGCATCTCCATTCCAAGATAAATGAGGCCCTGTTTTGTAAGTATTGTGACTTAATTACCTTGAATGTAATTGCAAGCTAAATTCATTAGAAAGGAGAGTTTGAGATGTTCTTCAAAAAATCCAAATTGAAGACAAAGCATTGCAATCCCCGTTATAGTATTAGAAGACATTAGTCTATTTTACTGTCAGGAACACTGACTCGTGATACAGAACAGTGATAAAAAATCAATTATTTGAGTGTATTAAGCAATAAAATCAAGTCGATATTTACATTTTTTCATCTGAGTAATCTGGCTTTGACAATCTGTATCCTTGTTGAAGCTGTTTGATGATATCTCTGATTGTAATACCACTGTAAGGAGTTTCACCTAGACGAAGAAATAAAACCAAATGTAATCAGGATGGAACTCCTCCATCATCATGATTACGAACAACAACATCATCATTATTATCATCAACAATATTTGGGACGGAAATACTGTTACTTCACTTGGAGGATCTTTTGTCCGGGCACTGACAATAAATATGTCGGATGATACTTAACATTGAATATCTCCATACCATGTAATTTTATTACCGAAGTCCATAAACATTACCCCAAACGAGACTCTGAACAAAGGCTGTTGACGTAAGCTCCGTCTAACAGATTATGGTAATTATGCTACTTTTTGAGTGAAAATCACTAAATGCGTGTAGGGTACGCTCCGCTTTTAAGTTCAAAGGAAAGATAAACACAAAAGTGATTATTGGTTAAACTAGAAAATTGGGGCTGCGGAGTTATGGACTGAAACAGCGAAAAATCAGAACGAAGGGCAATTCAATTTTGCTCTAAGCGTTAAATGAGCGAATGTGTCTTCAATGCAACTTAAACAAAGAGCAAAGTAGAGGACATGTCATATTTAAATGACGCGTAAATCAGGATTTTACATTTTGGAAATGCCTATGACCAAGGTTTGTCTTGTATTTTTTAAAGGTATTCGAGTTAGTCTTTGTTACCTAAAGTGCTAACGCTGCTGTACGCCACAGTACCACTCGCGTCGGTGATCGGTTCTCTGCAAATAATCAACAGTGAAAAGTAGCGTTGCATATTATACACACAGCGGTATATATGTACCTTTAATACTTCGTATTCCTTCCTATATTTGATAATGGGAAAAAGACACTTTCAATTGAGAACGAACGAAGGCTAAATGTTTTGTCCCTTTGGAAGTGCAGTGGTTTAAAAGCAAAATTCTACTTCGATGTCTCCATGCCAAATGACTTGAATTTTATTTTCCAGTATTCCACCAGCATGCATCTCCGTTAAGCAAATATCTCTTCATTGGTCATTATAAAGTAATCGCACCAAGAATTTGATTTGCTTTACAAATGATAACTAATTGAGTTTCTCTAAGTAAATAAACCTCACCTGCTTTCTTCGTTCTTTGCTATAAGTGTTTGCGGAGGAAAGAAAAATACTATTAAAATCATGATCGTGATAATTTTCAGTGGTACTATTCTTCATACATGTTTAATGCCAATGACACGGAATGAAAATCTCACATCGGAAGATTCAGATTGCTATTCTATCACGTGTTACCTTTTCCATTCCCTACGACATCTTTCCGTGTCCTTCTATGGTAAACGACGGCAAATACTAGTATCACCAGGATGATGATAATAAGCAGACATATTATTATACCAAAAAACGTTGGCGATTGGTCACGTTCTACTAAGAAAAAAATAGGAAGGTATGTCTTTATTTATCATAATGTCATGATTTTTCGTTATATTCCTTCAACATAATATGCAGGCAGCAAATTTATCCTTTGGGTGTGTACAGGTAGGGAACCTGTATCCACCATTTGTCAATTACATGTAATCATAAGGTATGATATGTTGTACGATAAGAAAGGAAAAAAAATACCACACAATCATACGACTAAAATCTTAATCAGACATATAACAACACAATAAATGATAGGCAAACATGCGCCGAGAAAATGTTATATAAAAGTGTTTGGTATTGAGAAACCGAGTGAAATTTCAAAGCAAAGCAAAATGGGCTAATATCAAAACGGTGAAAATAGGGAATATTTAAACAACATTAAAGTAACCACTTCTATATTTGAAAAATCAGAATAATTTGTGAATGCACAAATACCTGCAATTACATCCAGATTTACCCAAAAGGTAGCTTTGCCAACGGAATTATTAACCATGCAGCCATAGCGTCCGGAGTCTGTCACATTTACATTTAGGATAAGTAATACACTGTGCGTCCACGTGTCTAGCGTACTTTCCATAATTATTCTATTAGAAGTTGCATTGGCAACCGTTTCATTGTACTGGTCGAACCATATCACAGAAGCAGCAGGATTGCTTGTTGTGTTGCAAACCAGCTGTACATCCCCAGATTCATAAACGTCGATGGTTACATCACTGGTGTTGTGTCCCCTTATCTTCGGTACATCTGCACAAAAGATATCGAAAAGCTCACTAAACCACCCCTTTTAATACATGCACATAGGTCTTTTACCTGCCCTTTGATAAATATCACGTTAATACGTAGATTCAGTCATTAACATCCCTCTAGAAGTTCGTGCCTTCATATACAACAAATTATGTGTATTTTTTGACAATTTGAAAATATTCCATGATTTACCGTATTCCCATGGATATCAACGTACTTGATCGGAAGAAATGCTCCTTAAAAGGAAAATCAACTCCACATATCGTTCATATCTAGGTTGTTTGCGTTTTGTTCTTTCATTGCATGCAATTTATATTATTGGAAGTTGACAGGTTTCTGATCAAAAGTTGCGTTTAAAACAGAAACTTGAACGTTTTATTCAAGTACTTACAATATACATCAAGTTGTACACTATTCGAGCTGTATTGTCTATCTTCAAATTCAGCATTGTGTGCTTCACAATAGTACACTGCACCATGGTACTCGTGTGATAATAACAGTTGTAGCTCCTGTGAAGAGCTCTGACCATTATAAACACCATCATCGTATCTGAGTAGACTTAGCCCTTCTCTCACTATGACGTCATCGCGATACCAAATCAGGTCAGCGGCAGGGTTACTGCTACATGAGGAGCAGGTCATATGCAAAACGTCGCCTTCTTGTATCGGACCCTCATAGCCACTGAGTGTTGTTTGACACGACTCGTACTCTGTCGGTGGGACTGTGGACAAGCGTATCATTCAGTCACTTTTTCGACACTCTGATAAATTATAAATGTGCATTTGTTTGTGATACAGTTTCAGGAGAATTCGCAAACATTTTTATAAACATACGGACACATTAGCTTAATACCTAATCTTTATGTTTATCTCTTCGATATGGCATATTCTTTATAAATCAAAACATAAGTGTGCCATGTCTCCATTTATTGATTTCGAGCCTTGACATAGATGATGTTACTATCATGAAAGTGAGGCTTTTGTGTTGTAGAAGCATGACTTTACTTGTCACTGTTAGTGTAGAATCGCATTACTTGGTTATTTTATAAAGTCTATGCGGGAATGGCGTATCAAATGTTGGCCAAAAAGGTCTAGAAAGAAACATACTTTGTAATACTTACAATACACCTCAATAGTGATGACGTCAGACTCCACTTCAAAATTGATATCCGTTGCTCGACAATGATACTCAGCCATGTTATCGTCTGCGTGTAATTCTATACAAGATGACTGTCTGACAATCGTTCCATGAAATTCACCTGGTACATCATCTTTGGTAGAATTAATAATCCGCTCCTCTTTGACGACAGCATTGTTCTTGATCATCTCCATTGATGCAGCAGGGTTACTGCTTTCAGATGTACAAGTCAGGATCCATTTCTCCCCGGCTTTCAGTGGACCTGCTGACCCTAATGCCGTGACCGAGTAAGGTGGAACTATTGGTAGACAGACGTAAATACATGAATGTTAACACGATTGGAACTAATTTGGGAAAATGGATGAGAGTAATTATTAGGAAAATGTAACGAAATCAAAATTTTTACAACTGAAATTTTACAAAATGATAGAATAGAGTAAAATTTGAAATATTGTTCTCATCGAACAAAACAACGAAAACACAACGATTATTGCATACCTCTTTCATCGGATTCATTTTCATGAAAAAAGTTCATTTTTGTGTAAATGTACTAAGGAAATAAGACAAAATGCTTAAAATTTCTCTACTTAACGACTTTTGAGTCAGGGCACTTTTGAAATGCCCCTGACTTTTTCGTGAATTTAAGGCTTCATAAAAGTTAAATTGAGTCAGAGCACATTTTAAATGACCCTGACTGACTTAACTGTAAATCAATCGAAAAGCTTCATTTTGGTCGAGCAAAAGTGACAAACTGAGATTATTACTAGTGTTTCAGTAATGAAGAAACTACAGACAAACTCTCATAATTTCATTCAAATATGAATATTGTTCAAATGTTTTGAACAATATTGCATTAGATACTATCATGCACTGATTCTTACTCATAACATTTCAACAGCATCGTAAATTTTGAATAAAATTTTAAAGATGGTAAGCAAATATGGTGTCATATTAGACAAATTTCTAAAATTCTTGAGAAATATTGCCAATCCAATTATCCCAATTTAGTTCCAATCGTGTTTGTTGTATTTTGTTTTAAAGTTCTGAATTTTCTATGTATTTTCAACACAGCCAATAGACAAGGACATATTCAGATATACAAACGAAGCCTCTGCAAATTCGGGAAAAAACTCTTGTTTTGGATTTATTCGTCGATTGCCGTTTGAGTCATTACAGACCCATGATGCGGACAACTTGATCCTCATTTTTGGAAAGCGGGCTCTGTGAATATTGTTTTAACATTTTTCGCTCGCATGTGATGCATTTTGCTGATATAAAGATATACGCTGTGATAAAATTTTCCTCGAAAGTATGGCTGCAATACCAATGACCGTATGACCGTAGAGAGAACTTGACGATACAACAAAACTATGCTGATATGTGCGCGAAATTTTCAAACTTTGGGCAGTTTCAATTTGCGCAACTCGTCAAAATAAGGACACATCACTGGAATACGACGCGGTATCGCCCAAACTTCGTGTAATAATACCTTTATCATACCTTCATGCTTTGGTTATGACTGTTTTCCTACGGACGCTCCGAAATTAGATACGAAATCAACTGAAATCGACGTTGCTTGCTCCTCGCTGTTCTCATAAAAAGTTGGTTGCTAAGGAGTGATGACAACCGTATCTCGATTTGATATTATTCCTCTGTTGGGCCATTCCACTTCAAGGCAGGGGTTATGGCACACTTTTAAAGCGAACACATTTATATAATAAGATGTCGACACAAGTGTTTACAATTTAAAGAAGAGTCATTTTGACCTTAAAATGACGGTGGAAGTGAAACATAGGCTGGAGTATATAATATGAGTGAGTTTTCGTGTTTTGAAAAATAATCTCATCCCTTCGCGTAAGTTATAAAGCCCACCAAAATCGGGTCAAAATACTCGCGCCGCGCCAGCGTTCGATTTCAAACTCGATTGAGTATGATCAGCTGAGAGCACAGAGCTAGAGTAACAAAATGCAATTTAGACATAATTTATCATGTCTTTCTCTGATTTCCACATCAAAATATGGGTGGCCCTAAAAATGACACGGATTCATATTTAATTACAAACGAGTTACTCTGCTTTGTTTCCGAAATAGAGACGATACATGGTCACCATGTCCCATCCCATCCCAATAGAGCTGTTATGGAGTTGCGTGTGACAGAATGGACCAAGTTTCAGGGAACATCTACTTCTCGGCTAGATGCCTACCTTATTCAGAATGAGATAATTAATTGATGGGGTTGATAAAGACGTAATTTATTTGCAGTTCTCTAAAGCTTAATGTCTTTTCTTACTTTCTTTTTTCACTTTTCCCGGGGTCAAGAAGTGCCTTTATGTAACTATCATCGACTGACAGCTGTTCTTGATCCATAGCTGTCCTTGTGCCAGACTTTCAGATCAGCCTCAGGTCGAGTAAAAAGCGTCTCGATCAGCATAGAAACTACCGTTTTATCAGACAGTATCACCACGGCAGGAAGATGGACTTTTTAGGCGTCGGCTATTAAAGAAACCGTCAACAGTATTGGCGCGGGCGGATGTTTTGTCTAAAGGGTATTATAGTCTGAGTGAGATGGGATCATTACTAAAAATATAAATATGGTCGGGTCAAAACCAATATCGAAAATCGCATATCCGAAATAAGGGGCTGTGTATCAAATTGCAATATTCGATTTTGTTGCTCGCATAAGACAGAACACGTCGCACAAGAGCAACTACTTCATGCGCAATATTGCTAGTCAACACTCGTAAACATCAATTTAAAGCCGATTCAACACAAATGTTTTTCTCTCACAAAACTAGAAAAATGCCTGGCCGCAAAATGTATCGCGCACCTCGATCAATTTATTTTTCGAATTCATTCACAAATTTGCACCGATTTATGCAAATTGCTTGTAAACGTCATTTTCTTAGGTTTGAAATCCGTAACAAAATGCAATTAAGACATAATTTATCGGGTCTTTCTGTGATTTCCACATTGAAATATGGTTGGCATAAAAATGCCATGGATTAATTATGTGGTCGCCAGATTAATACAATTCACGAGTCACGGCCCAGATCACAAACAAATGCTTGAGATCAAAACTATTAAATGAAAAAGCAATCTTTGATGAAGAACTCAAAATATTTATGAAAAACTAGCCACCATAAATATCCGACCAAGATGGCGCCTGTCAAGCCTCGTTTTCAAGTATTGAATTTTGCATTTTGCATTTTGAATTTTGCATTTTGCATTTTGAATTTTGCATTTTATATTTTGCATTTGGAAGAACTCTCACGGCCATCGTATGTTTCCGTCTATTTTGTCTTTCCTTTTCTTTAACAGTCTGTATGGTGATCCTCAGTAAGGTTCCTACCTCTAATGCAATTACCTGCCAATATTTACAAAGGAAACAAGTGACGTCACTTGGGAAGAGTTTAACGGACACAGACGTACTTACCTCGCATTCATCGAATTTATTTTGCAAACGTTACATCGGCTGGTTCAACATAATGGTCAATACACAAAGAAGGGTGTGTCTTCCGAGGTAGGGGAGCAAGAAGTATCAATTAACGAAACATGCCGTTTTTATCGGATTGTACTTCGTCACATTTTGAATACTTCGAAATAATTGAATAAAATTTCGCTCACCCTTGATCGATCCGTCTCAATTTGCATAGATGATTGTGTACATACCCAAGACAAAATCAACCATTTTAATGATCTTGTCTAAACATCTACTTTTCGAGCTCTGTCAACCATTAATGAAAGCAAATAACGCAAGACTAAATAGTCATTTTTGCCATGTGAGCTCCACCTTCGAATGAGATACTAAGTTGTAGAAAGCAATGCAAACATTTTTACTAATATTCATTTGAATTAAATTAAATTATAACAAAAATGGGCTTTTTCAGCCAAACATTGTACTGTTTCCGGTTTTCAACCAAGGTTAACTTTGTTTTTGATGGGAGATAGACGCCATTGAAAAAATCGTGCTTGCAACATTTAACTCCAACTTGACACTTATGTGTGTTGCGTAAATACTGTCTGTGCCTATGCCAAGCAGGAGGCGTTTTGAGCTTTTTCAGCATTAGCAATCGCGACATGGCATCACCGGGTAGCTTTTTTTTTAATTGTGAAATTTTCGAAGAGAATGTGGTTATATACTCACCAACGTGCAAGACATTACAGAGAATAAAAAGTATTGTGCAATGCGTCATCTTTGCAGGCCTTACGCGGTATGACTATGTAAACGATATGTATGTTGGTCCGTGCCTGCACATGCGCAAGTGTATGTGTACTCATATGGCGGTCAACACCTGTTTTGTTTTTATATTCAAGACTGTTATCCTGGTAAGTATCGTGTACAGCCAACTTAGGCTGAAGTACAAACCCATGACTAAATTCATCAAAAATATTGATATGGTACTTTAATATTCTCACCAATTATGTTGAGCATTGTAAGTTGACATAAGTATGAACCTACGATTTAAAATTCTAGACCACTCAGTCATTATCTAGCTGGGTCATTCATGATGTTAATTATTACCATTTCGAACATTGTAACATGCAACAGTACCTCTTCAACTTGTAGCAGCAGGTCACGGTAGTACCTCTATTTTGAGTTTAACACTGTGAAATCCAGTCCCGTCAATAAAGGCTTTAGGACGTATCGGTAAATCTAGTGATTTAAAAGGTACTTAGAGCAGTCAAATATAGTGAGAATTGAATACCATTAATATTCAACAATTATGGCTTTCAACAAAGATAATTACTGCGTTGAACAGTCAAGCATCTAACACATCACCCTGTGTAACTTTGACAAGAGTATTGAAGAACAAAAGTGTCAGCTATCCTGACATTACATATAATTTCACTGTACAATGGACTAAGAGATCATGCAACCAAACTATTATTGAAATACTAACTTTCACAAAACTATCCTTGTAACGTAAGACTTGCGACCTTTGGTTCATCACGTGTATCTCCTGACACCAAAGTGGTGAATCATGCATTATTGTGTAAACAACAACGACGATATGCGGAAACAAACTGGGGAAAAATAACTCATTAAAGTCAGTTTACCCCTAGCGCCTTAATATATTTGTACTATCAACTCAATTCATGTATCTCTAGCCGGGAATACTTGTAACACTGAACACATTTTGACAACATTGCTTCATGAGATCAAAATATAATTTGGATGAAACTCTAGAATATATTATGAGAGGAAACTCTAGAAATGTGTGGATGTTACCTCTGCGCTATATTCGAATTCTGAATATATGAAATTCGAACATATTTTCGATGCAGGATGTCTGTTGGCCCTTTTTCCTAGCTTTTCTATATTCTCAACTCAGTGATACATTATATTTTGTACTTCTTATGTCTTTTTACGGTATATATATTTATCATCCTAAAAGCTGCTCTCTACACATTGAGAAACTGTAATTTGGTTATTTCTGACACAAAATCATGGGCATTGAACATGGTTGGATGAAAATAAACATGATATATCAATTCATATTATTCGTCTCCACTCAATCATGATTATTTACATTTGCCGATCACTATACAAGCTTCCTCATTTCAAGCTCAATCATTTCGAAACTCTGCGGTCACCGCTTATGAAAAATAAAACTCTTCTAATATAGACGTATCAGACATATTTAACAAGAAACTACCTCGCGTCTAAATTGATAGGGTGATCCTAGAACACTGATCCTAGAACCTCTCACAATTCATAGGCCTTTGGGCTCTGATCCTTGAGTCACTTTACTAAGTGTTCCACTGGGCCTTCAGTGATTGATGTAATGTGATGTGACATTGAGCTCTTTACACAGTACCAGTCTATTTGCGTATCTTTACACAGAGATTAATTAGTACATTCAGGTGCGATAGGGCTTTCATGTACGAATGTGTGCAGCCGCCTACAGAGATATGAGGTAAAGCGACCTTGGTGGTAGGCGTACCTTGTCCCGACCTCTCTTGCGCTAAGACTACCGGTCCGCACTGAAAGTTTCATTTACGTCAAAGACATGTTTTTACTGTTCTTTAGTTGATTTTTTATATTTTATATTTTTAGTTGTTAAGATTTCTTTTCAGTTGTCTATTGAAAATCTGCTCTAACCTGATGTTAAATAATTCAAACTCTGCTGTTAATTTGTTTAAATTTTATCGAGAAATATGTTTCCCGTATCTTCAATTGCGATATTCTCCCGCTTTCTTCGGAATAATGCCGCTGAATACGGCTATATTGTGGCAGTATGGAAAAATCCAAGATCTAGATAGTGATCGTTACGAACAATAGTGCTTGTAGGCATCGATCGCGATTCTCCAGTTTGTTTTTTATTAATGTTGGCCAGAGTGAAGTTGAAAATTTAATTCCTTTGATTTATTGATTTATCCGTCCTGGTTCCATTATGTCTGAGAAATCGAGGGCTTATTCTTTGTTGTCTAAGCATTCTCAGTTCTCTAATTGTGATTGTTTATATCGTCTTCATCATCTAACCTACACCCCAACCAACACCATGGAAGGCATGTGTATACCTCCAAAAAGAATGGCGGGGGACCATATCCGACTTTAGATGTATCTTACAGTGACCTCTTTTAGTGAATGCTGCGGAAATGTTTCGTGTTTTGGCTTTCAAAATGTCATAATCTTACCATGACGGTCCTGGCGAGCACGGAAAGTTAAGTTCGATGGCACCCACTGTGACCCAGACTACGTACCCGGCCATAACGGGTCGTTACTGGTCTCCACCGGTGTAAAATATTCGTTTATCCTGATTTCATTGTTTACGTCTTCTTGATTTTGATGTTTGCAGAGAAACATTTCTTGCTGGTAGACACTTCTGATAAAGCCAATACGGGGATCTTACTTATTAAACATAATTCGGCCCCTTCATCAATCCAACACCATGCAGACACAATAGCATATTGTGCATGTTTTTGAAAGGTCTATAAACTAATGGCACGTCAAATTCTCGGAGGGTCGCAGACACTGAGCCGTGATACTTACAATGTACAAAGCAGACTTAGAAATATATAATTGCTGGAGGCAGTATATGGGCCATACATAAGACATTGATAGTGATATACTAACTGATATACTCACTTCGTCAATTTCTGGAGTTTTTATAACATAATTTTTGAAATTTCAAATTTTTTTCATATCTCCATTAAGAATAGGTATGACGCTTTCCTCCTCAATTTTTGTTAAATCGAATACTGAATTATTTGAATAGCACTCTACTCGGCTCAGCGACCGTTGGCGATTACAAAAAGGTATTTACAGAATGGTCCTAGAATTCACACGATGTTATCACACCAGGGAGACTATATGATAGGCTTCTCAACAGAGTCGTAAGTCGCTGAGTCACCGAAATTGACAAAAACATCACCTAACGTCAAGAACACAATCAAGCAATTGAAATATTCTGCACTGGCTAATGATTTTATTGACGTCGAAGTTCATAAGTAATAGTAGGTTTTATCAAGGATGTATCGGACGTGAGTTGACTGGTGCTATATAAAGTGTTGCAAGTCTGTCGAGCACTTCACAATCCAAGCCGTGGCCTTAATATTTATTGAGACGAAGTTCCTTCATATATGCATTCATTACATGACACAAGCGATAACAAACTGACTTGAATGGGCATTGGATGGAAAATATTAGGTATTTCGTTGTTCTGCTTTGTTAAATGTTTAGTTTATTGTTTCGCTCCATTTATAATTACGGCGAGGTTGATGGCATTAGGCTTATGTTACGTGCAGAGAAAACGAACAAAAGGGTGAACTCAGCAGTTAACGTTTAAACAAATTTATTACGAAAAAAAAACTAATTGCTAAGTCAGGGATAGAGTACAAGCTTTAAAAGTGTACAGACTACTTATCTCAGCTGGGACGGCAAAGCTCCAGTCTCAGAGTTGTAACAGTCAGTTGAATGAATGAACAGTCCTTGCAGGCTTGCAGCTGCACAAAGTCCACAGTATAAATCCAGCGTTGACAGTGAAGGTCTTGAAAAGTCTTGAGAATGACTACTGCTGGAGTTTATAGTAACACACAAGAGACACGATCCCAAAAGTCTGACTGGAAGCTGTGCACGTCCCTTTTATAAAGGCATATAAGAACAATCTAGAACTTTTATTGACATGCTAATTACTGTTCTAAAATTATCTCCCTTACACACTAATCAACTTTCCAGAACATTCCAAACATGACTAATTGAATTCAAGGTTGTGAGGTCATCAAGGGCAGTGACCTTGAGAATGTTCTAGACTAATTGAACTCAGGTCATGATGAGTGTGGGGGAAATGACCTACATAACACACCCCCTCTTCAAAAAAGAAAATTTTCAATGAAAAATCTTTCTTTTACAAATGTAATCTTAAAAGTGTGAACAACAATAAGTTCTAAATACGAGAGAGACAGTCTGCAATTAAATTGTCTCTGCCTTTGATATGTCTAATGTCAAGATTAAACTCCTGTAACATTAAACTCCATCTTAGCAATCTCTGATTTTTGCCTTTAAATTTCTGCAGAAAACAAGAGGGTTGTGATCAATATAAACCACTATTGGCTGATTTGAAGAAGTAACATAAACTTCAAAATGCTGTAAAGCTAATATCAAAGATAAACACTCTTTTTCAATTGTAGAGTAGTTTCTCTGGGATTTGTTAAATTTGCGTGAAAAATAGCAAACAGGATGATCTACCCCATGACTATCCTCTTGCAATAAAACAGCACCAGCAGCCGTATCACTAGCATCTACAGCTAATTTGAATGGCAAAGTGAAATCTGGTGCAGACAACACTGGGGCACTTTGCAGTATGGCTTTAAGTGTATCAAATGCCTGTTGGCATTGCTCTGACCAAACAAACTTTACTTTCTTTTTAAGTAAGTTAGTCAAAGGCTCAGTAATTGTGGAGAAATTTGGACAGAATTTTCTGTAGTAACCAGCCATACCGAGAAAGCGCATCAGTTGTCGTTTGCAGTTTGGTATGGGAAAACTTGAAATGGCACTGATTTTGGCATCAACAGGTTTTACCTCACCCTGTCCTACAGTATGTCCGAGGTAAGTTACCCTCGCCCAACCAAACTCAGATTTGGCAAGGTTGACAGTCAACATTGCTTTGCTCAGTCTCTCAAAGAACTTCCGCATGAGCTTGATGTGTTCCTCCCAGGTGTCACTATACAGGACGACGTCGTCAACGTAAGCTGCACATCCGTCTAGCCCGGATATGACGTCGTTGATCATCCGTTGGAACGTTGCCGGAGAGTTCTTCATTCCGAATGGCATCACCTTGTACTGGAACAATCCGTCTGGTGTAACAAAGGCGGATATTTCACGAGCACGATCCGTCAGAGGGACTTGCCAAAATCCCTTCAGTAGGTCAAATTTTGTCACATACTTGGCTTTTCCCACTCGGTCGATGCAGTCATCAATCCTCGGGATTGGGAAAGTGTCTGTCTTTGTTAAAGTGTTGACCTTCCTAAAGTCCGTGCACATACGATAACTGTGATCTGATTTGGGAACAAGTATGCACGGCGAACTCCAGTTACTTTTACTGGGTTCAATAAAGTCATTGTCCAGCAGGTATTTGACTTCTTCCTGGAGATATTTTGCTTTTGTTGGATTCAGTCTGTATGGATGTTGTTTTACAGGCTTACTGTCCCCAACATCAACGTCGTGATAGATGACGTTTGTCCTCGTTGGAACATCTTGAAACAGGTGTTTATATTCGTGGAGCAGTTCTTTCACCTGTTGTTGTTGTTCTGGCTGGAGGTGTGCCAACTTTGTAGACTCCAGCTTCTCCAGGATTTCTGAGTTCTGAAGCTTGACCGAGCCCAGCTTTGAGTTTAGAGTATTTTCACTCAAGTCAGTTTCAGTATCACTATCTTCATAATGGCCAGAACTGACGGTACTGACAGGCTGAGTTATAGTAGGATTATCCCTATCCAAATATGGCTTAAGCATATTTATGTGACATAGCTGCTTTTGTTTTCGCCTGTCAGGTGTTATTATGATGTAATTTAAATCACTCAATTTCTTATCGATTAGATATGGCCCAAAGTAACGAGCATGGAGTGGTTTGCCAGGAATTGGAAGTAGAACAAGAACTTTTTGACCTGGTTCAAACTTCCGTTTTGAGGTGTTTTTATCGTATTTGGTTTTCATTGACTGCTGAGATGACTCAAGATTTTCTCTGGCTAATTCACATGCTTTAGAGAGTTTTGTACGAAAATCTGACAACATATTGCAAAATATTCAGACAATCATCATCGTCTGATAGGAATTTCTCTTTAACGAGCTTAAGTGGGCCACGGACTGTATGTCCAAATACAAGCTCAAATGGGCTAAAACGAAGAGACTCTTGAATTGACTCTCTAACAGCAAAGAGCAGAAAATGAATCCTTCATCCCACTGCTTCTCTGTGTCAAAACAGTAGGTCCTAATCATGTTTTTCAAAGTTTGATGAAATCGCTCAAGAGCACCCTGACTTTCTGGATGATAGGCGGATGACCTATACTGTTTAATGCCTAGCTGATCCATTACTTGTTGAAAAATACCAGACATAAAGTTGGAGCCTTGATCGGATTGGACACATTTAGGGAGGCCGAATAAAGTGAAAAATTTGACTAAAGCTCTCACTATAGTCTTTGTCTTTATGTTTCTCCGTGGTATGGCTTCTGGGAACCGAGTTGATGTACACATTATTGTCAGCATGTACTCATTTCCTGATCTTGTTTTTGGTAAGGGCCCAACACAGTCTATTAGAATCCTACTAAATGGTTCTTGAAATGCAGGAATTGGCTGTAAAGGGGCCTTTGGAATGGTCTGATTCGGCTTTCCTACCATCTGACATGTGTGACAAGTTTTACAGAAATGTGTTACATCCTGCCTGAGATTAGGCCAATAAAAGTGACTGAGAATTTTATGATAAGTTTTCCTTACTCCCAAATGACCAGCCCAGGGCGTTTCATGGGCCAGGCGCAATATTTCAGCACGATAGGGCTTTGGAACCACAATTTGATGTTTTATAGCCCAGTCGTCATCAACCAAGACATCTGGAGGTCTCCATTTACGCATGAGAATACCAGACTTTGTATAATAGGAAACAGAGCTATCTGAAGTTTTATCTTCATCATCTACCCTGTCAAACAAACACAAAATATCTGGGTCTTTGTGTTGTTCTGCAATGAGATTTGATCTAGAAAATGTCTGACTTTGGTCAGCAGAAGTTTTACTGGAAGTTTCAAATCCACGAGGGATAACGGAATGCTCCGTGTCAAACACCTGACTGAGAAAGGTGTCATTTAAGTCAACATCTGTGACATTATTTTTGAGAGTATTTTGATTCTCAGAAGTTTTCTTTGACATGGCTCGAGTAATGGCACATGAAGGAAATAAATCGGGTATCTCTTGTTCAATTGGCTCTGGAACTTGATCTAAACTAGGATTATCAGTCACAAGTGGATTAGTAATGACCTTGTCCCCAGCAAGGTCGTTTCCAAGAAGAAGGTGAATCCCTTCAAAAGGCAAAAAAGGCCTAATACCTAAAGCCACAGGTCCAGAGAAACAAAGTCCGAAGACAAATAGACATTATGGAGAGGAACAGGAATGTAGTCATTACAATCTACCCCCTTAATAAGAACTTTAGAACCTGAAAATGACTTTTCAGAAAACGGCAGGTATCTGCCAACAAAAGAGACTGGGAAGCCCCGGTATCTCTTAAAATTTTGACAGGGGTAGCGGAAGAGAAATCACTAGAAAGTGATATAAAACCATCATGAATAAATGGTTCGAAAATACCATAATGCTATCTTGAGAAGAATTGACCTTGACCTCATTAATTGGGGATAAGAGGGGTTAACCTCAGAAAATGTGTTGCACACATTATTAGACTCTAATTGAGATGATGAAGAAATAAAGCCGGTGGGCTTAGATCCACTTTGACCACTCTGACCTTCACGTTTTCTTTTCAATTTGAAACAATCTGACACTAAATGGCCGTCTTTTTTACAATAATTCAAGAAAGTGTACCAAGTTGTTTGCCAGAAGGAGATTGAGACTTGGGATCTGATGATGTGGGAGTGTTACTTGAACTCTGTGAACTGTTGTCATTTGATTTTCTACTCTCCTTTGAGAAATTCTTGGATGAAAAGGAGGAGTTAAATTTACCTGCATTGTTTCAGTATGAAAAGGACTGGGATGGTTTGCTGAGAAATGAAGATTTGTGGGTCAATGAATAATCATCGGCCAAACGTGCAGCAACCTCCAATGTATCTGCCTTTTGTTCATTGATAAACGTCTTGATGTCACTCCGAATGCACCTCTTAAATTCTTCAATCAAAACAAGCTGTCGTAATTTGTCATAATTCTGACTGACCTTTTCAGAAGAACACCAGCGATCAAACAGTTGTTCTTTTGTTCGAGCAAATTCAACATAAGTTTGATCCTTCACCTTCTCACAATCCCTAAATTTCTGACGGTAAGCTTCAGGCACCAACTCATAGCCCTTGAGAATTAATTCCTTCACAGAATCATAATCTGAAGCCTGCTCTACTGACAACTGAATGTAAATTTCTCTGGCTTTACCCACCAAAGCACTCTGCAAAAGCATAGACCAGGACTCCTTAGGCCAATTCAGACTCTGAGCAATTTTCTCAAAATGAAGGAAATATTTATCAACATCCTTTTCTTGGAAAGGGGGAACTAACCTGAAATGCTTAGTGATGTCAAACTTGTCTGAAGGGAAGAATTTTCCTGATTGTCCAAGCTCTAAACGTCTCATTTCTAACTGTAGTCGATGTTCTTCCAATTCTCTCTCCTTTTCTCTCTGTCTTTCTTCCATTTGTAATTCTTTGTCTTTCATTTGTAATTCTTTGTCTTTCATTTGTAATTTTTCCTGCCTTTCCCTTTCTTCCATTTGCAATTTTTCCTTTTCTAATTCCAATTTCTTAAGCTCCAAATCTGCCTGTATTCTAATTCTAATTTTTTGAGTTCGAAGGAAGACTCAGGCTCATAATCTTTTAAGGCAGACTCCTCAAAATGGCCAGAATTAACTAAATGTTTTGCAATCTTGAACTGAATTTCTCGCTTGCGCATAGATCTTTTGACATCTACTTTAAGGAAATTTGCCAGTGCTATGAGGTTGTCTTTTCTGAGGGAATTAAATGTGTCCTGATCAAGGTCATCCATAAATTCGTCTGGTTTAAATTCCGCCATGATTGAATTTCGCTGAGTTCACAGTATACAGTAGTTTTGAAAAGGCTGTCAAAATGTTGTCAAACGCTCAAAATATTCGTACTCCCGGACGAGCCCCCAATTTGTTACGTGCAGAGAAAACGAACAAAAGGGTGAAATCAGCAGTTAACGTTTAAACAAAATTTATTACGAAAAAAAAACTAATTGCTAAGTCAGGGATAGAGTACAAGCTTTAAAAGTGTACAGACTACTTATCTCAGCTGGGACGGCAAAGCTCCAGTCTCAGAGTTGTAACAGTCAGTTGAATGAATGAACAGTCCTTGCAGGCTTGCAGCTGCACAAAGTCCACAGTATAAATCCAGCGTTGACAGTGAAGGTCTTGAAAAGTCTTGAGAATGACTACTGCTGGAGTTTATAGTAACACACAAGAGACACGATCCCAAAGTCTGACTGGAAGCTGTGCACGTCCCTTTTATAAAGGCATATAAGAACAATCTAGAACTTTTATTGACATGCTAATTACTGTTCTAAAATTATCTCCCTTACACAACTAATCAACTTTCCAGAACATTCCAAACATGACTAATTGAATTCAAGGTTGTGAGGTCATCAAGGGCAGTGACCTTGAGAATGTTCTAGACTAATTGAACTCAGGTCATGATGAGTGTGGGGGAAATGACCTACATAACACTTACCTCAACATTATATATAGTGCCGCCGGCTCGGAGGGATACTGCCGCTATTTTAGGGAAACCCTTCAATGACGCCATACTCATACTTGGGGAAAAGGGCCCTGCTTCATATTCTCTCTCTCTCTCTCTCTCTCTCTCTCTCTCTCTCTCTCTCTCTCTCTCTCTCTCTCTCTCTCTCTCTTCTCTCTCTCTCTCTCTCTCTCTCTCTCTCTCTCATTCTCTCTCTCTCTCTCTCTCTCTCTCTCTCTCTCTCTCTCTCTCTCTCTCTCTCTCTCTCTCTCTCTCTCTCTCTCTCTCCCCCCCATATGCAGAGAGAGAGGGTAGAAAGTGAAAACCGAAAGCGACATGTCTTTTCCGTCGTACATGTAATATAACGATCTAAGTGCAAATATAACGTACTCCAGTATATAAAAGGAAATGGCTATTAAAATTCTCTTTACTTTACATTTTCTCAAATTACCTATACTATAACACATATAATTAATCACACAAAAGTTGATCAATATTAATATAAAGTGCATCAAAGAAATCAACATACAAATTGTCTGTAAACCTAGTCTAACTCTGATAATCTCAAATTTATTAATATTTTAGTACTGAGTGTTTTTGTCAATAACAATCTTAGTGGTGAGAGTATGGTTAACGGGAAATATGAAAAAAAAAATATCAGATTGTGTAAAGTATCTAATGAAATTTAATAAAAACCGTATATATAAAAAATCTGCTAACTAGTGAATTGTCTACTTGCTCAGTGAGAGGTCTTCCAGTTTTGTTTGGAAGAAATGCAGTTTAAACAACGTACGGAGAACAAACCAGTACGGTATATCTGTAGAGTCAAAGATCCCAGGACAAGAATACTAAATACAATTGATCGGCCTAAACCAAAGCTGCAGCAAGGACTCGGAGTTTTTGATATATCAGATGATGGTTTAACTTGACGTTTTCTGAGGTAATTTACAGCAAAATAATCATATGATCTGGAAATAGAGTACACAAAAATCTAATTTAGAACGAACATCTTTAACGAAACGTTTCTCTCGAGTAATACGCAAATAACTTTGTGAAGAAGTAGTGGCAAAACAACTAAAAAAACGGTCTCCTCTCGTATACTTATAATCTCTCAGGTCCTGTTTTCTTCAATGAACATTTACAATGTGTCTTCAACAAGCACATCTTCGTATACTGCCGCTTGATTCTGTTGACGAGAATGGTCTTTCTGAGTTTGTTCTGAAATATCTCAACGACAATCATCCTCAAGGAAACGCATTCATATGTCTTCTAGCATACATATGCTTATAAGCTTGACATGTTTCAATGGAACGTCTCTTTTACATGACCAAAATGCTTACAATACCGATTCGAAACACCTCAAATGTGCACTAAAGAATGCAAACATTATGCAAAATTCCTGTTTAATCCCGTGTATAGTATTTAATGGGGGTTTGCTTGATTAGCTACATTTATCAGCATTAAAGTCATCTTATGCATCACAAGCATAAAAAATAGAGCAACTTATTTCGATTGTTAAAGCAATGAAAAGGGAAACGAGATTTTGAATAATTCTCTGTACCGAAAAGATCATTACATACCTTGTTGTAAAAGTAACAACGTTCTATAAAACTGTTTAGCTGATGAAAGTTTGGGCGATTCGCTGCTTCTGTAAGCCAACATTTTCGAATCATACCGTACCTATTCAATTACAATCAAGAAGAGTGTTAGATCCTGCAAAGTACGCATCGGATCGATCGTGACCTGATGATCATTTATATCAAAAGCGATGATGATTTTTCCTCAAGAAATATCGACAGCCGACATGGGATTGGAAATCTTTGCGGTATGATGAAAATTTTGCATTTTGGTTTCGTGAGTATCGTTGATAAGAAAAAGCTAAAATAAGTTATTTGAGAGACTGATGCAATAATCAACAAAATATTTACATTTGTTCGTCAGCGTAGACTGACTTTGGCAATCTGTACCCTTGCTGAAGCTTTGCAATGACATCACCAATAGGCATGCCGCTGTAAGGATTGTCACCTAGACGAAGAAAACAATGTTAGTGTAAATACTGATCATACATTTTTACATGCTCATCACTGATAACCTCAGTGGTATCTCCACAAAAACCAAAACAAGCAAAACAACTATAAAGCCAGCCACAACTGCCACTGTGATAAGGCCAGTTTATGCCCTTTTAGAAGATATTTACTCACGGCATCGATGCAGTAAACTGAATACTTTCATATAATGAAGATTGAGACTTACTAGATCATATGGGTATGCATTAAGTTGAGGCTATGAGTCAAAGTTGATGATCTCAGCTCTACATCTTAACAGCGCACTTTGGGTTACTTTATCAAGAATTCAACGAGAGTGTGAAGTACATACTCCTCTGATATTTTTTATGGCAAACACATACATTATTGCTGGTAAAATTAAAGCTTAGGGCTGAGTAGTTTACTAGATTGACTTAGCTGCAAAGACTCATGAAAAAAAACTACGTGAAATCAAAAAGTAAAGCCACATAATGTTGCTGTTAGCCGGCGCCAGACAAGGGCGTGTCTGTTATTAAACTTAAACCGAGAGCAGTAAGAAGAGGTCATGACATCTTTCAAATAATGAATTTCAATGGCCATAAACCAATTTTTCCTGGTGAATATCTGACTTAGCCTTGCATTGGTTACCTAAATTGAAAATTTCCAAAGGATAACTCCATAGGACCATACGTCTGTCTTTGAGGTGTATATGCAATCGATTATGGATTCCAATGCCATCCAGCGTATTGGAAGACGACCCTAGTGAAGTAAGAGTAAGTCACAAAAGTAGTTTAATGCAAGCGGGGTAGTCGGTTTTCTGTACTGTGTATGGTGAAAATATTGAGGAGAGAAGAGTCAAATACGTATGCGGATGAACGAAAGACCCCTCACGTCATACAAGAGCCTTTTCTTCGCAAGATAGTTTGCCCTGTCCGTCGGGAAACCCCCGCAATCCTGTCTTCTAGTAGCCTTCCAAAAGGGCCACTTGTGTACAAATGCTTCCACATACAGATGCATGGCCTCCATTTTTTAGTTTTCTTGCAGTGAAGAATACTCTTGCAAACAGTTTCTCATCATAATAGACATGTACTTAGACGATTGCCCTTTAAAATATTATTAGGTTATTACGAAAATACCGCAAAGGATGCACGAGGACATTGGCGCAGCGTATCGCCCGACGCGAAGCGGAGGGCGATGCGCGGCGCCAATGTCCGAGTGCATCCTTTGCGGTATTTTCGTAATAACCTTATTATTATACATCTTACATTCCTGATCGGGGCATCAAAATGTCGGAGTAGTGACCGTTTTCGTGCAATGTCAACAATTTTTCTTCCGATTTTATCGCGCCAGTGTGGAACGCTACCTCGGACGGGCTTCTGCAAGTCTTGGAGTGTGTGCACTACACACATACGTACGTACAGAGCGCGCGCGAGACTTGTTCTGGCACTCGTCCAAGGGGTCCCTTGAAACCGTTCTACAGTGAACGCGCAGATACAGCCGCAGGGAATGGGGCGCCTTGAAACCGTGCCGTACGGAACGGACGCGAGTTCCGTACGGCTTTTTTAGCGCACGCTAAATTCTATTGTTCTCGATGGTAGATGTATAATAATGCCTATAAATCACAGTTTCATTCACCAATCTACAAATATGCAGAAGAAGTATTGCGGAATCAGGTACCAATAACCCCACTAACAAATAAAAGGGAAACTGATATGTTAGAGGGCAAACCATCGTGTCTGAAATCCCAATCCTCTACCTTTGACTCCATGACCCTTACCTTAGCGGTTTCGAACATACCATTATCCGATGGTTAACCTACTACCCTAATCACTGATAATACTCCTTAGAAAAATGAGAGCTAAATCATAGCAGATTTTTACAAAGATGTTCTTGTTGTATGTACCGTCCAATCGATACATATAGATATGCTTATTGTTAATGGCTTCGATAAATTCGCTATAATTATTACATATGAATATTCTATCCGTCCGATCCACCAATGTAACTTACCTCAGTCACAGTCTCAAATGTGCTCTCTGTCATCACTTTACTCGACATACCAAATTCTGTTATTTTGCAAATATTACCTTGGTCGACATGAACAGTCTTCGACGATAATGCACGGTGAACGCACTATAATAATGCAAAACAAAGATTAGATATGACACATGGATGGTGTTTTTAAAGTGTAGGAAAAATAAGTAAAAAAGCGAGACTATTTCGCTTCTCTAGTGATTGTATTGATACTCAAAGATACATATAGCTATTAAATGAAAGCTGTAACACAACAGTGTAATTCAAGGTTTACTTGATTGTCAGCTACATATAAATGATGACAGAAAACGCAAATGACATTCGTCATGTGTAGGAAAAAGTGTTTGAATTAACAAGGGTCAAGTTCAGAATTTTGTGCTGAGTTTTGTAATGTTTCCTCGTGCATGTACACGTTCGTGCATGAGACAAAGATGAATTTCTTATGTAAAACTTGAACAGTCGCACACATTGTTAACATTATTTGGAACAAGCAATTTAAATTTACCTGAATGTCTTCGAGATATGACATTCCTCTCGCGATTTGTAAGGCAAATGTATAGAGATCTCTTAAGGTATTATCTTCAACCAAAATCTGGGTACTATTGTAGTTCGTAATGAGATGGTGCTTCAAAGTACCACAAGAACAGTATTCGAAGACGAGGCAGTATGGCTCTGCAGAGAATAATGTAGCCAGAAGCTCCCACAGTAAGAAAAGTGTTAGAAATAGCAAACATCGCTCTGTTTCTTCGACAACTACCAAAATGACATTTAATAGTTTATCACAGCATACATTTTTATTATTCCAATGATAAACAAGTATTCGGCTTGTTCGTTAATAACATATTACATTAATCCATTTAAAAAGTCACTTACTCTCTATTGTGCAGCAGTAAATCATCTCCAATATATTCTCGCGTTTATGAACCGTCTTCATAAATTTGGCTTCAGTCAATAGGCAATGTTCTGGTAGCTTTCCTCTAGTATCTACATTGCCGAGTACAAACAAATATGAAATAAAAGATGAATTTGTAAACAACGTAAATAAAGGCACACAAGTGAAGCATACAAAGTCGTGTTTCTTCAATATTAAATAATAACACTGATCAAATATTTAAAAGAAATTTCCAATATAGTATTGCAATAGTATAAGGACAGCATTGGTGATCTTAGATACCAAAACATTTATGTAGTTTTAAATGGATACTTTATTCTTTAGCATCACTTCTGAAACTTCATATTTATATTTTTCTGAAGACGTTTCATTGGCAATAGCCAATAAAGCAACTGTGCTGTCATAAAAAGCGAAACCGTTTTTTTTTACGATACAGTGCTCAATTATCGGTCATTCTGGTAGTACATTGTTGGTAAACAGGCACACTTGTTATGAATTGAACACATTATAATTTTATTTGATATTACCTCTTAAAATTTTCACGCATGCCAACATTTGTCCTCCATCACGTGAAGGAACAACAGCTTTGACCAGTTTAGTGAAATATCCACTAGTTATATCTTTACCAAAGTCAATCGAGTGATACGGAATTTCTTGGTGGTCATCATCATTACTTCTACCCATACCATCAATGTTGGTTTCTTGCACAGATATCTATTTCAAGCAGATAAATGTACACCATCAATCGTATGGACTCTTTTGCAGATAAGTCTTACTATTCAATACAAACACTAAGGGACCAATCAAATTAAAGTTTAAACATCTCTAAAATGTTTGTGTCATCATATGTCAGTAATTAAGTGAAAAATGAGCGAGAAAATTACATAGGAATTACCTTATTTGCATAGTAGCTTCGTCGCCCGGTGTTGTATCTGAGAAGCAATGTACGGATACGTGATTAACAAATTTAAATGTTAACATACATTATGCAAATAAACATCTTCATCACCTGAAGACTGAGCTTAATAAGCTTTCAACGTTGTATCAATTTATGATCAGTTTGTTAGCTTAACGTTTCAGTAATTCTGAAACGAAAATACACCATAATGTAGTGAACCTGATGCTGATTTCCATGTCGGTACCATGTTTGTTGTTCAATTTGACTGTGGGGGAAAACATATTTTCCGACGCGTTCAACACTTACGAGTGTATCATAATGTTAAAATCGCATTTCAACATCGCTATTTCAATTTTTGACTGTCAGAATGAGTAAGAATACTGCAGCTTACTTTGTGGAAATACTAGACCCATGTACTCATGTTTTCCACGGTCTTCTCCGCCTTCAGTATTAAGTTGAAGATCAGCATATAAATTCCTGCTGTTTATGTTTAATGAAAACAATACCAAAGTAATAAGATATCTCTACCGGTCTGTCTGTTTGTCACTCTGTCTGTTCTCTGTCTCTCTCCATGTCAACATTATAAAGCCATCTAAATAACGCGGTAATTTAAAAAACACTAAGGTACTACACCTTGACTAAATTGCGCAAAAAATGTAGAAGCCACAAAGTCAAATGACATAAAAGTGTTCATTTAGGCAATAGGGTCAAAGGGTACGCCCTAAAAGGCGATGTACCGCACTTTCAGGTAAAAGCTCTAAGTGTTTTTTGAGAAATAATTAAATAGAAGAGTATCAAAGTTTACGTCTGCTCTTTCACTTCTATTGCATAGTCTCATCCTATACCTAACGCTGTTGTAGCAATATCTGTCGTCCCTTCAGCTTGACAAAAAGCGCAAACTTCGTGAGGGGAGGTCGTGAAATGTATACTAAGACCGTTGAAATTTATTTTATATCTACAGTAACTTGGAGTCTGTGTTCTGCGAACGGCATTTCGAAATTGTCAATTTAA